>NC_080062.1:9703737-9816237 GCF_026212465.1 Amaranthus tricolor | reverse complement strand
ATATACATATATACACACACACACACACACACACACACACACACACACACACACACACATATATATATATATATATATATATATATATATATATATATATATATATATATATATATATATATATTCAATCTACCTTGCAAGCATAGATGTCAACAACCAAGATTCATTAATATTTAGGTTATAATACATGGTAAAAAAATATGCAAGTGATAGTATGCTAATGAAACCAACCTTATATGAATAAGAACATAATTATTAAGGAAAAGAAAAAGCAAATTATGAAGGATTTACCCTCTGTTTTGCAATAGCAAGAAGCGAACGAAAAAATTCAGATTTGAAGGTTGATTTTCGGGTTGGATTTGGATGCCTAATCAAAGTGAACCGAACCTGATTTGTTTTCCCCCCATTCGGCAAAATTTTCAGGCATGAAGGGGAAGTGGGCTGCTGCTTATTGTTTACTACTTCATTGGAAGAAAAAGACCCACAATTGTTGATATTACTTGAGAAATCCGATTAAAGATGGCTATGGTTCAATTCTTTAGAGGAAAAACAAAAGAAATAAGGAAGGGAAAGAATCAAGCAATAACATATAGTGATTTAGATTCGAACCTTACTTTTTACACCATCACTAGACAAGAAGAACAAGGCCTCCATAAAAGCTTCGGTTCATCTGAAAATGGCGGCAAGAGGATGGTTTGCCATGGATCTTAAGGGAACTCAAGGTGAATTGCCAAGTCAACTTGAAGTTCCTACGGAGCTTATAGATTCGACTCATCAATATTTATGTTACGGGTTAATTAATCTCAATGTTCTTCCACCTGATGAAGATTGAAATTAGTTATCCATAGGAAGTGACTTTTTGTACATGTGAATTAACCCTCTTATTTTCTATGAAGCATTTTCTATAGGCTACATGTTATATGAAGCATTTTCTAAAGGATTTAAAGGCTATATAGAAGACGAATCATTTTGTAAAGCATTGAAATTAACCCATATATAGCATTTTGTATTCATAAGCATGCATTCATCATTGATCACATCACTTGATATCCTTTGTTTACGCACATCTCCACATAAGTCATTGAAGTGGTTTTTAAAAAGATTAATTCATTTAACATCATTCATCATTGTATTCCCAAGTTTCACTTGTGTTGTTTCCCTCAGAAAGAAGGGTTCACATCATTTTAATTAGCACACAAGTAACAAGTTCAGCCTCTTCTCGAGTAACCACAAGTAATGACACAAAAAATATCTAGGGTTTGCCATTATTAATCAGATTACTGACATTTCCATTTGTAAATGAAGAAACCAACAATGTTGTTATGTTGCAACTAAAACAGAACAAAGGTAGTAATTGAGGTGGCAATATTGCTAAATCCCAGTAACTGAAAATGGCATGTCACAAAGATATCGCTTATGTATTAGCCTACATTGTGGTCAAGCCCAAGGTGGCAATGAACATGCTTACTCAATGATGCACTAATTTCATCAGTTTTAACCCCCATCGTCACTGAGAATGTACAGATCATCCAATGCAAACATTTAATCCAACAGAATGAGCATAATCCAACACAATTTAATCCAACAGAATGAGCATAATCCAACAGTTACACAACAGCATCAAACACTTTAAACAACACAAATGAACATAGTCAGATCATAAAAGATCATCATGAAACAGTTACCCCACAACATGCAACACTTAATCCAACAGAATGAGCATAATCAGATCATAACATATCATCATCAAACAATTACCCAAAAACAAGGAACATCGGTTAAATGAAAAGATAGGGAAAGAAATGCTCATTTTTCACAACCGCGAATGCTCATTTGGGGAGTATCCTTTTTTTATGACATTTGAGGATCTTTAAATTCAACACTTTTAGGCATAACCGACGTACTTTTGGGTGATTTTTTGACCACCTCATCATCATCATCAGGAAGACCATAATAAGAGGGGAGGGATCTTTGTCTGGGGAGTCAAGAACCAAACAATCTCCATAGTTCAGATAATAATGATCATACCATGAACCGAAAATATTGTCATGCTTAATGTTTACAAGATATCGAAGATAAGAATAAGAAAAACCACCAGAAAAATTTTCTTCATTAATCAAAGCCTCCATTTTAAGAAAAGATGAAGATGTCCCAAAAAAAGACCCACGAAATCAGAAAATGACCACGAAATCAGATCTAAGAAATGAACCAAAATGAAATGCATGTTGGTTGATAGTGAAGGATAATTGACATCATATGCTGAAATGGTAAAATAAGATCACAAAATCAAGCGTTTTTGGAGAAATGAACACAAAAAGTAGGTTATGAGGGATAGGAGAGTTGAGAGAGAGGGAGGAGCCGTTTGTTCATGAGAAACAATGAAGAATATAGCCGGTTACCTTAGGGTTTATGAAGATGAATCATGGAAATCAATGGCTGATGAGATGTACACTTAAGGAAATATCAAAGGTCAAAAATTATTAAGGGGTTCTAGAACATTCAATGAAGAGTAGTTGGAAGGCTTGTGCCATTAATGCACTTAAATTCTGATCTGAATTCCTTCAAAAGGTAGGGGGAAAAAATTGTGCAATTAAAAGTAGATAGGTGGTAGTGGGTAAATTAAGTAATTAAAGGATAATGTATGATTGATGGTGATATGTGGGGTAGGAATAAAGTAAGGGTAAAATAGAGAATTAAGTAGATTATTTTTGCCAAATATAATAATGTTGCAAGTAATATGAAACATCCAATAGTAAATGTTGCAAGTAAATTGAAACGGAAGAAGTATATATATGTATGAAAAATCCTAAAACTAAGGGTGACTACTTTGGAATAAAAAAACCATACTATCTTGTCTACTCCATGTCTTCCCTTATTTAACTTTCCTTAGTATCAGTAGCCACAGCCAGCAAGTAGTTTGCGATAGAACTTGAAGGTTTGGGATTTGGGAAATGCTTGCTTAGAACAACGTTTCTTTATCCATGTCTTACACAAATACAATTCTCATCCCCAGTTTCCAACCCCTTTTCCCTCCATTACCATGCCATTACCGTCGCAAAACATTCAAAACTTCCCGCCATAGACCTTTATTTTTGGCTTCTGCTTCTGGAAATTCAAATGGCTTTTCGTTTTCTTCTTCCTGGGGTTCCATTCGCCGCGGTTCCGAGCGATTTCTGAGTAATTTTGGTGAGGTGGTGAAGAAGGAGACCGGCATTGATTTTGGGGATGCTCAGAACTTAGTTTCTAATCAGGTTCAGGGTGTTACATCTGGGTTTAATCGTTTCAGGTTTGAATTGCTTCCCCAGTTCCTCAATTGGAACAAATGGGATAATTGGAAGGTAAATCCCTTTTTTGTTTTTGTTTAATAAGTGGAAAATGTAGTAATCTTGTCTCTTTTTGTGTGTGTGAAACCAATTCAACTGCCATTGTTATGTGTTATACATTACAGTATTAAGTAATAAGTAACGATATTTTTAATCAAATAACCCCAGACATGGTTCACCTGCCCGTTCACCAGCTCGATTGGTTGTACTTGTAGGTGTTAATTGGGGAGGTGTAATTTTGTTAGGAAAATCTCATGACAAGATTAATGGTTATCCTTATTTCACTTCAGTTATTTCATTTTTTCATTTGTAAATTTGGAATTGGGTGTTAATGAAAAATTGTGAACAATATATGTTTTATCCCCAAAGTTTCACCAATGGAATGCCATGATACATTTTATGAAAAATTTAGACTATAAATCATTTTCATTATCATAATTTATTACCCATAATGAAACGGGCCGGAGTTTAATGCTTCCATTTATCATTGCAATTCAATACATATTTGTTGAAAAACTACTTTCATACTCATATGCTAAATGCCTTTGTTTAGGATGTAAAAAGCTGGAAACCTGAACGCTTTGCGGCGTTGGCGTTATATTTAGTTGCTATAGTTGTGTCTTCTCAAAAAATATACATGCTTGTTCAAGCTCCTCGCATTGCTCAAGAAAAGAAAGAGTTGACAGATGCATATATGGAGGCATTAATTCCTGAACCCACACCAAGTAATATTAGGAGGTAAGTTGTACCTGCGATGCCTCTGTTAAAATGATTTGCTAATTCCACATATACATCTAATGATCTAACTCTTTTTCTTTTCTTTTTCTTTTTTTATTTTTTTTTCCGAATTTACTCTCTCTCTGTTGTCAAAAAAGGTGTAATGAAATGAAAATAGGAAATGATTTTCTAATTCCACTGTATTATATGGCTCTAGAACTCTTGGAAGGTAGGCATGGGTTCCGCGTTACGCCAAAAGATGATTTGGCTATCGGGTCTTGCCAAGGAGGCGAGGAACCTACACAAATTAGCACAGTTGGGGAGGGGGAATGGAGGTAAACAAAGAAAAAGGGGGAAATGCAATAAAATGCACCTTAAATGAACTAAAATGTGTAAGAATGCAACTAAAGCTAACCAAGTCATACCATGAAACAATTATTTGACAAATTATGGGTAGAAATGCAAGTAAAGATACTAGAAAATGGACTTAATGACTAACCGATGATGACTTAAAACTTACTCATCAACCTTGAAGCTAAAGAGTAAATTTTGCCAAACGACTAAAAATCAACATTATTATTTGGATCAGAATATTGGGTTTTTAGAAAGGATAGTAGTAGGAAGATGGGAGTAGGAAATGAAAATGCTTCGATGAATGAGTGGACAAACCTTGAGGGATAAAACTCGAAAAGAAAATATAAGAAAGGGTTTAGGAGTCTCAAATATTAAGG
Organism: Amaranthus tricolor; assembly: GCF_026212465.1. Classification (NCBI taxonomy): domain Eukaryota; kingdom Viridiplantae; phylum Streptophyta; class Magnoliopsida; order Caryophyllales; family Amaranthaceae; genus Amaranthus; species Amaranthus tricolor. Next base: position 9,811,466 of record NC_080062.1, on the reverse strand, counting down.
AAAATATGAAAGAGAAAGTTTAAGATAGTTTGAGCATGTACAAAGATGGGGTATAATAGCAAGCAGTAAGGAAGATAGAATGTTGGAACTCAGGGGACTTAAAAAGTGGGCGAGGAAGACCAAAGATGTCCTGGAGTACAAGATTGAAAAAGGATATGAAGAGTTTAAACTTGCAGATTGAGATGGTAGAAAATATAAATGAATGGAGAAAAAGCATTGAAACTGATATTATGGTTCATGTAGCCAACCCCAATCTTTTGGGATTGAGGCTCTGACATTGTTGTTGTTGTTTCATACTTTCTTATTTCTTTGCCCTTTTGTAGTTTTGTATTAATAACATTATACGACACATAAGTCCATTTTTTTCGTGGCTTCATTTCTTCTTTCATTTTAATTTCAAAACACTGTCAGTGAAGATCCTGCAATCCTGCAGTATCAAAATGCATACTCGTCTTATCAATTCTAAGATTCTTGTAGTAAGTTAGATGTTTTTCAAATGTTTATGATTATTAGACGACTGACCCTGTTAGTCACATTATGGACTGATTGGTGTCATGTATAGTGGTGAAAACTTTTACATTTTAGTGAAGTGGGCAATCTAGCATGCTATAAGTGCACTAAATTCTCATACCAACAGCTTTCCCATGAAAGAAGAACAAAATGTGATAGGAACTTAATTTTAAAATTCATGAGTATGGAAGGTTCATTTGCACAATAATTATGGAAACTGGGAACACATCATTTGGTTAGGAAAACATAACTTAGATCAGAAATTGATTAGTGAAAAGTGAAGACCTAAAAACAAATGTCTAGTTAAGAGATAAAATGTCGGTTAGTACAGCACAAGATACTAGTGGTTTCCACAACTACATATTGTGGGGCGAAGGCCTGTAAAATGTTTATCAAAGATGACTGTTGAGGGTGTTAATGTTCTTTTGTTTCAGATTTGTCGTAGGCTCTCCAAAAAGTCATATTAATATGTGTTTCTCCTGTATTTGGTGTTTGATAACTTTGAGATGTTGCTGAAGTACAAGGAATTTCTTGTGCATATGCAGGTTGAAGAAGGGCATGTGGAGAAAAACAATGCCGAAAGGACTCAAAATGAAGAAGTTTGTTGAAGGACCCAATGGGACTCTAATTCATGATAGTTCGTATGTTGGTGAAGATGCATGGGATGATGATACAGAACGGCCTCTGGAAAACATGGAAGGAATCATCAAGTCTGATTCAAGTTTGAGTACGCAAGACAAGGATGCAGTTAAAAGTCAGATTGGGATTTCAGGTTAGTAATTAACCTTATTTTGTGTTCAAAGATGTAACATTAGGTGGCAGAAATTGTGACTTAACTCATGATTTTTACATTTGAGATGGACTTTAAGAAACATCATTGGGATAATAGTATAGTAGTATAGTACATACTAAGTATGGGATCATTAACCATAGTGCAAAACAACTATTGTATGGGTCGAGTCGTAAAGATTTTCAATTCTACCGAATTGATACTACCCGCATTCTAAAGGCGTAAAAAACGTGTTATGGTCAGTGTAAGCCTCTAAGGGATATCTCATGGTTTTGTTTGGTATATGGTGGCAACCGGCAAGACAACGACATTACCCCGTTAAAGAATCATGTATGAGGTTCAAGGTGCCGCTGCCCAAACGCTTAAAAGTGTCGAGGCAGGGAATTTTGAATTAGGCGCACTGAGGTGTAAATAGGTACATTAACTGCATTACTTTCCTACAGATCATGAAGCCAACAACTGCCATCATGGCCCGTCTTTTTTGTTAGGTGCTTTCTCGATATTGCTTGTCCATACCGTGAACTTGTTTAAGTTATTGATGCGCCTTGTGTCAAATCTTATGCCATGTTTTTTCCGATCCAAGAATGAGATTAATTTTGAAATACAAGGACATGTGATAAATGAATCTGGGAACCCACCCTCCACTATGGTTTCAAAATTCGGCTGAGTTGACTCGGATTTTCAGTCATCCGTTCCCAGAACTCGTGTTTTGTAACAGTGTGTGTAAAAACGGCATTCCGCCACGCTTATCGACCGTTTGGACCGTTATGAACTGGACTTGATAGCGAGTCTATGCGATTTTGGGCGAGTTTGGATATTTTTGACAAGATTGGACTAGGGATGGGCATGGGTCGGATCTGGGTCAGGTTCAGCAAGGCCCAGATCCAGACCCGGACCTGGAATCAGATCCGTAGGGTCTAAAAATTTTGGACCTAGACCCGGACCTAGACCCTTAGGGTCTGGCGGGTCTAGGGTCTGGATCTGGGTCCAGAACAATTTTATTCTTTTTTCCTAAAATATTTTTAAAAGTATATTATGAAGTACAATTTTCGACCATTCGCATAAAATTATTTAAACATTTTCGACTAACGAGGATCTTTTAATACTTTATACTAATTGAGCGAAATATATGATGTTTTTCAACATTCAAGTTCTTATAACGAAATATTTATCAAGTGTTTAATTCTTAAAGTATAGATACAACTACCACATTTTAAATTACATGAACCGACAAAGTTCAAAATCACGCAATGCTAAAAAATATAACAAAATTTCAGATCAAACAATTAAATACACATGATAGCTAGTATATCATTTTTTAAAAAAAGATGTAAATGAATCCATGGGTCGGATCTGGGTCTCAAATGTGTAGACCCGGATCTGGACCCTGACCCTAAGGTCATGGACCCAGATCCGACCCTGATCCATAGGGTTTAGAAATAGGTGGACTCAGACCCTTAAAATTAGGGTCGGGTCGAGTCTAGACCCTTAGGGTCCAAGACCCGTGCCCATCCCTAGATTGGACCCAAAAACAAAAGAACCGAACTAAGAAGCCTTGAAATTGAAGGTGGATGGTCGACTCACTATTGATGAAGAAAACTTCTTAAACGTTGGAGTTGATGGAGTTTAGGTCTTCAATACTCTTCATGAAGCAGATGATAAATTTTTTCTCTCACCTTATGATCTCCTTTTTGGAAATTCTAAATTTAATCACTTCTCAAAAAATTTACTTTTACAGTGTTGCAATTCAGAAGTTGTAGGAGTACATCTACATTTGCAATAATTACTATTAAGAGAGAAAAAGATAGGATAGGAATAGAAAAAGTCATATGGGTAAAGTAACTGAGAAAGTGGGGCGTGGGGAGGCGTGTAAGTTTAGGAGTAAATTAATGTTTTTTAATTATATTTTAATTTTTAGTCATATATAATTATTGGTCTATGTGTTAACTATTATAGTATTATTAAATTTTTTTTTATTGTATATATGTGTTAATTGTTGTTTTTTAAATTCAATTACAAACTTCAATTAGTATTTTAAGATAAATGACCAAAAATATAAACATAAATTACTAAAAAAATCAGTTCAAAAGTGAATTTAAAAACATATAATCCTGCGTAACAATAGCGACCCGTTCCTCGATAACCGAATTTTTTCCGTTCCCCTGATCCGCAATCGTGACCACAATTGCAATTTTGCACCATGCCCAACACTAAAAGGCTTTCATCTCTCCTGCCTTAAAATGTAGGTTGGAATTTCTACTTTATATGTTCGTGCTTGAGTATCTTAGATCAGGAATGATAAAGCTTTCTATCTCTCCTTAGTGCACAAGTTGATGTAAGAGTTTTGTTGGATTGCTGCTGGACCATTGTCCTTTTGACTTCAGTCTCTTCAGCTGAAACGCTCTTACTTCGTTTTGCTATCTGAATTATAAATCTATTCACTCTTCTGAATTTCCTGAATCTGAGCTTTTGTCTCCGTTTTATAGACTTATCAGATTCTATTGAACATAAGTTCCTCTTTTTGAAAATGTTTCTTATTCTCATTTTCTAATATCAAAAGCTTCTGTTAATTTTTAATGGCAGCTGTTAAACAAGAACTAAGTGGATCATGGCGTGAAAGGCTCAAGGCATGGGCAGAGATTCTGGAAAAGGAGAAACTGGCTGCGCAGATTAACCCTTTAAACACCAGATATTCAGTTGAATTCGATATGAAAGAAGTTGAGGACAGTCTCCGAAAAGATATGGTAGAGAAGACATCAGATACACAAGGAGCAAGGGCTTTGTGGATTTCTAAGCGTTGGTGGCGCTACCGACCTAAACTACCATACACTTACTTTCTTGACAAGCTTGATAGCTCAGAGGTAAATTCAGTGTGGCTGGTTTATTCTTCTGCTAAATTGCTATTATGTGAGGTATATTTGGATTTTTATCATTGGGTTGTTTGAACACATAGGTGTGTAGTCAATGGAGTGTATTTATAGGTTTTCTAATATGTTCCCAATCATTTCCCCCAACACCATATTTTATAATGAATAATCTCACAATAATGACATGTTTGTTGCTACGCAACTTGCTATACAAGAGGTTTAGCCTCTTCCCTCACAAAACAATTATTTTCATGTGGACGTCGAGAAATCTTCTTTGGAAGATAAAGAGAGAAAGTGCTAGATAAAAATTGGTAGACTTTTGTTACAAAACATTGACTTAGTCTTTTAATTTGTAGGTAATATCATGAGATATACTTGCTTTTTTATTCACCTAGTAGGTCAAGTAGACTCTGAATAGGCGATAAAAAACTACAAGCGTCTTGCAACAGAGACATTGACCAAGGTGTGATGCCATGCATAGGATTCAGGCTTAAGAGTAATGCAAGTAGGGTTTTATGTGATTGAAGAATTCCTCCATTGTTGAACGAAAACTTTTATCGAACAACTATTGGACTAAGTTTTTGATATGGTTTAAAATGTTGGGCCTTTAAAAGGATCATAATAGTAAAATAGGTTAGTTGAGATAAGTATGTTATGATGTTAGAGAAACCATACATTGAAAGATAAAATTAAAATGATGATACAAGGAAGGGGATATAGGTTGCATACATTGAAGATAAATTGAAGGAAAATTGTCTTTATTCGTTTGAGGATGGGCATTTGTGACGAAGGAAGAAAACAGTCTTGTCATACAAGTCCGCATTATAGGCCTAAATTTGTTTTTTCAAAACCATTTGCATTAACCGCGAAATTCAAATACGAAAGCATTTGCATTAACCGATTAGGGAATGGATGATAGTACCTGTTTTTTCATTGTTAGTGGAAGAGACCCCTTCATAACTAATGTTAGTCTCGTAAAGGTGGTGATGGTTGAACATGATTCCAAGATTTCCCAAGCCTAAAAGAGCCCTAAAGCCTCAAACTCTCCAACATTAAAACAGAACATGTAGAAAATAGAAACACAAATCCTAATCTAGTGCCTGAATAGAGGTAGTGAATTTCATAAGCAGAGTGGCTAAACTTTGCAGTTCAAGTATGAACTATGAAGTCAGGTACTATCTATATCTGACTAAACTGTCTTTAGTCTTTGACAGGGCCAGGAGAATGAGTTGAAGAATTTACCAAAATCGGGTCTTGAATGTAAGATGAGGCTATTTTGCAACTTTGAATCCTTGGTGGCTATGAGGTTATTTTGAATATTTGACAGATTGTAGCTTGCGGAGGCTTTAACCTGGGCTAGGGTTTCTAAGTTTCTGGGAGTTTTGTGCTATTTCTCTCTCTACGAAAGAATGTAGAGAGGTTCCTTTTTACTTGAAATTCCAACATTTTGGGTCTAAGTTATAATTTTTTTACTAATAAAGAAAACAGCCATTAGCATGTAGGGACTTGTTCGGTTCATCTAGATTAATTAATTTAAATCATCTAACTTTTTATGCTTTTTACTTATAAATTAGTACATCACTGAGGATAATGATGATCAAATTCATGTATTGGAGATGGTGACAAGTCCAATGTTACTCAATTAACAAGGACGGAGATAGTATTGGAATCATAAAATAAAAATGCGGTAACGAAACGGTGATGCGGTAACGGGAGTGATGCGTTATTGTAACTCCTAAGTATCGATCGAAACCAAAAGATGTCCCTTGATACGGTACAAAGCGCGGTTTTTGTACACCTTTACAACGTGGAAAGTATCGTTTTGTTGTTTTTAAAAACCTTTACAACGCGGCCGGTGCTATGCGATGCAACCTTGTTTTACACTATGCTTGGAATAGAAATTTGAAATGAGGAAATGGACGTCGATTGTGCTTGACTAAAAACCCTTAGCATGTGCTATTATGTTGAATCCAAAGCATGATGCTAATTTGTTAGACAAGTTTTTATTGCTTTAGATTCTTAATGTGCTTAGTTTCTTCCTCAATGTCCACATATGCAAGTTATAATAGCAGAATTGAAACTCTATCTCTTTGGCAGGTTACAGCTGTTGTCTTCACAGAAGATCTGAAGAGATTGTATGTGACAATGAAGGAAGGTTTCCCTTTGGAGTATGTTGTAAGTCACATATTTGCATAAAGCCTAAATGAGCGAGATAAAACATTAATCTCATGGATTCCTCATAGGATTAACTTCTCACGCAAAATTGGTAGGTTGATATCCCTCTTGATCCATACTTGTTTGAGACGATTTCAAATTCTGGGGTTGAGGTGGATCTTCTTCAGAAGCGGCAAATTCATTATTTCCTGAAAGTTTTGATAGCGTTCCTGCCCGGAATTCTGATTTTATGGTTTATGAGGGAGTCTGTGATGCTTTTACACATTGCTTCCAGTCGTTTTCTTTATAAGAAGTATAATCAACTCTTTGACATGGCATATGCAGAGAACTTTATTTTGGTAGTTACCCTGTTCTCTTATAATAACACATTGCTCTTCTATCTAGTTTGCTAGTTTATTTTCTGATTCCATCTTATCCTTGGGTAGCCTGTTGGTGAAGATGTGGAAACGAAGTCAATGTACAAAGAAGTAATATTAGGAGGTGATGTTTGGGATCTTCTTGATGAGATAATGACATACATGAGAAATCCAATGGATTATTTTGAAAAGGAAGTGCAATTCGTGCGGGTAATGTTTACTGGATACTATTATGTCTAGCTTTCTGACAGTTGCTATAGGTAGTAAGATTAGCCAACTTTCTTATATGAGTGTTTTGTCATGTGTCTCTGGCAGGGAATTCTCCTTTCAGGACCTCCAGGCACTGGTAAAACACTATTTGCGAGAACTCTTGCAAAGGAAAGTGGTTTGCCTTTTGTCTTCGCTTCAGGTGCTGAGTTTACTGATAGTGAGAAAAGCGGTGCTGCGAGGATCAATGAAATTTTTTCAATTGCACGGAGAAATGTAATAGCCGTTCTATCTAAATTTCTATTTCATGGAATCAACTAGAAATGGATTTATGCTGTGACTTTTCTGGCTTTATTTTCTGGTTCTGCTGTTGAGAATATTGACGAGTTTGAAATTTCCTCTGCTTTTTTAATGAGCTAAGATGACAACTTTGAAGATACTGGCTTCCTTGTTCTTTTTTTTGGGGGGTTTCTGTTGAGCAGAGAATACTATATTGTGCTAATTTTTGACACCGCAAAGTTGGCAGATTTAAAGCATTGTTCTTTATTATATGTCGATTTTCGATGGGCCAAAAATTTATAGTTCTTTTGTTTTGGATTATAATAGCTACTTTATGGCTCGTTAAATTATGTGTACTTTTTTTTTATGTGAAGTTGGAGAAGATGTTTATTTTCAAGGCTCAATTGGAAATAACCTCTTTGCTATCACTAGGGTAGGTAAGGTTGTGTACATTGACCCCTGAAACCCCACTTAGGTGGGAGCTATTAAATGAAGTAGGGTAATCGGGGTAATATAGAGTTCTTGTTCTTTACTGAATTATATCAGGTTAAGAAACTACAACTATAAACTAGTTTGGTTCTTAATATCTGGGTAATATTAGGATTTTCAATGTCATTATGGAATTGTACCACTTAAAATTGAGGGAAAGAATAATGAAATGCCCATCTACTTTCTGAACTTAAGCTTTCTAAATATTTTGTGCTAATCATTCTCTCTCTTTTTTTTTTCTCTAATCAATTAATCATTCTTCTAAAACTGTGCTGTACTGCCTTCATGAAAATATTGTATTCTGATCACTCTAATTTTCATGCTAACGAATGCTAACTGTTATGCAAAGGAAAACATAAAACATTAATGCCTGCTCTATATATCGACATCTGAATATTTGCTTTGATATGAAATCTAATGACATCAACTAATTTGATGAAATCTATCCTTGATCTTCTTTGCAGGCTCCATCATTCATTTTCATTGATGAGATTGATGCCTTAGCAGGAAGGCATGCTAGAAATGATCCACGAAGGAAAGCAACATTTGAGGCTTTAATTTCTCAGCTGGATGGAGAGTAAGCCTTTGTTTATCGCTTCTGCACCCATAAATTTCTTTGTTGATTAGCCATAATTATACTTCCTCTCTCTTTGTTTTTTCTTTTTAACATACACCTTTTTGCCTTTTAGGTATTTTAGAATAAGTCCCTCCTTTTCCATATTCTTTATGTTTCTTCTAGACATTTTGGTAACTATACCCATGGTTGGTCCACTTTTCAGTTTTCATTCACTAGACTTGGCACTCATTTTTAATCTCCCCTAATTGCATGGGCATATTGGTCTTTTTTTGGTACCTCTGTTTTCTTAATTTTGCTTGTCACCATGAAATGGTATCTTGACAAAAATAAAATTTTCTATATATACAAAAAATACAGTGACTAAAGAAAGAACTTTGCTATTGCCGTCAGTTTTGTCAAAATGTTCCCGAGAGGGGGACACTTCCAAAATGGGTTGTGCTAGATAAACACCTAAACTCTTGTTAGGGTCAACCTGCAGTGACTTAAGAAAAATGTTGGAATTTTTTGTGAATTGGGATTCTGTATGGCTGTGACATAAGCTTCTGACTTATCTCATTCATCGTCTTATCTACTTTCACTCTACGTATTCCCCTCAACATATTATGCAACTTATGAGCTAGATTTTTTTGTACTTTCTGGTGACCCCGGAGGAGAGAGATGGCAGGTTTTATTCTTTGGCTACTATGCTTCATTGTAGGATCGTTTATCATAGCTGGCAAGTGGAAACTCCCATTGCTTATCATAGGCCGTCCCTTTTAGCCTAAATATAAACTTGATTACTTGATCCTTAAGAAATATCCAATTTTCAACAATTCAACCTATGAAGAATCATACTTTTAAGTAGTCTTGGCAGGATCGGGTTCGGTTGACAACTTACAACTTGTACCTTGCAGCATGCGGTGAACTCTGTATTCCTGGTTCTTAAGTAGTCTTCCTTCTTTAACTCTTTAAGTTCCCTTTGTCCTTACTCCTAGATACCATGTTAACATTCTCGGTATGTTATATTAGACCTTGTATCATTGGGTTGCAATGTTCGCTTGTTCACTTGTGTCTTCTTTAACACCATTTGGCCTTTGCCGCAAGTAACAAAATACTTTCCTCAAGCTAATTTCTATCTTTTTGTGAATTTGGGACCCAATGTTTCGCAACCGTTATGGCCACGCGTCAATGATTTTGCACTATGGTCTCATGATCTCATTCTTGTGATCCAAATGTTAGAGGTCAGATTGTGCCGCCTTTTACCTATTGGCGGCATTGCAAGCTATTTGCAAGGTTTTCATATTTAAGTGTGCTGTATGGGAAATATCAGGAGAATATATGTTGGTTGTGAATTGGGACTTTCACAAGTGTGTTAAGTTTGAATAAAGCAAGGCGAAAATTAAAGGGTTGTATGGTTAATCAGTCTTGATTTTGATGATTGAATCCTTGTGACTGGATTGCTGATTTTAAAACACATATTGTAACTTCTGCGCTCATTTCCAATACTAATCATGAAAATCCACGAGCAGCAACATGTTAAGGTTCCAAAATTTGAAGTGAAAATTTCGATTTCTCTGATTTAGAAGTTGTTGGAAAAAGGGAGAAAATTAGTTTGGAAAGAGATCATTCTAGAAGAGCTTGTCCAGTACCATTTAAACTTGAAATGAAAAAGGTGCTTTTACACAGATGGGAGCAGGATTTTAAATCTTCGATCTTGAGGGCATGAGCATAATGAGCTTTTCAGTAACTCTACCCAGCTAACTGAGCGCAGATGGGAGCAGGATTTTCATGATTAGTATTGGAAATGAGCGCAGAAGTTACAATATGTGTTTTAAAATCAGCAATCCAGTCACAAGGATTCAATCATCAAAATCAAGACTGATTAACCATACAACCCTTTAATTTTCGCCAATCCACGAGCAGCAACATGTTAAGGTTCCAAAATTTGAAGTGAAAATTTCGATTTCTCTGATTTAGAAGTTGTTGGAAAAAGGGAGAAAATTAGTTTGGAAAGAGATCATTCTAGAAGAGCTTGTCCAGTACCATTTAAACTTGAAATGAAAAAGGTGCTTTTACACAGATGGGAGCAGGATTTTAAATCTTCGATCTTGAGGGCATGAGCATAATGAGCTTTTCAGTAACTCTACCCAGCTAACTGAAATAGCAAATTTGGCATAACGACTTCTGATTATTGCCACCTCTAAAGTATAAATGTAATTCTGAATCTACAGTGAAATTAAATTATGCAAAAGTTTGGCCACCATGATGAAATTATTTCCAAATCTTATAAAAGGTTGATTACTTGCTTATTAACTTAGTGTGTGCTCGTTTTTTTCATTGAGGTCCAATTTTAATCTGATCATTGCAATATAAGCTTTGTTAGCTACAATCACAGTGCAAAACTCATGCTTTCGGCTGATATTAAGCTTTACGATAATCACATTACTACCGGTACCTCGTCACCGTGTTGTTACCATGATTGCAATTGTTATCGCATCACTGTGTTTTAACTGTCATCGCGACTATTATTGCGTTTTTTCGCACTATGGATACAATCTCACTTTGATTTGTTTTGGTTCTATTCATATTTCATACCTTCCTATAATTGTATGCCATACTGTAATCTTTTTAAAAATAACAGTAATATCAGGAATTCGAAATCGAAATACATCATTCTCTATTTGTATAATTTATGTAATTTGTTCTGTTTTGTATGTAGAAAAGTGAAGACCGGGGTTGATCGATTCTCGCTTAGACAAGCAGTGATTTTTATATGTGCAACTAATAGGCCAGATGAATTAGACATAGAGTTTGTCCGTGCTGGACGTATAGATCGTCGTTTGTATATTGGATTACCTGATGCAAAACAGCGAATACAAATATTTGGGGTGCATAGTGCCGGGAAGCAGTTGGCTGAAGATGTTGACTTCGGGAAGGTGAGTTATTAACATTCATGCATAAGTGGCCTGACCTATATACTTGAGTAAATGCTTTAGTAAGCTTCAGGTCTTCAGAAATACCCATCAGAAAAATTGGCTATTTTTACAAGAACTCTTTATGAATGGGACAGATATTTAGATCACATTTCTTTGATGTGTTTCATGTGGAGCTGTTTTAGTGTTGGATGCCACCTTATGAATGCAAAATATTTTTTTAATTGCAAAATTTATTGCACGTAGTTTTGTGACTCTAGCTCTAATGAGCTGCAGCAGAAACCTGTACATCTAACGCAGTTATGGATGTATGGTGTATACCCTTTTTCATCTTCATATTTTAAACTTAACATATAACATTCTCACTTTTGATTTGTATTCTTTATCATCCGTCTTAATAGTTGATACTTGTATACATCTAATAGAATTTCATTTGACAGCTTGTCTTCCGCACTGTTGGTTATTCTGGGGCCGATATCCGAAATCTTGTCAATGAAGCAGGAATAATGTCTGTAAGTTTAACGATCCTTCAGTTAATTTTTCCTTGTTCGTATTGCTTTTTGTGCTGCAGCCTTTTGTCCCTTTCCGAATTGGCCTTTAGTTAAGCTTAGCATGTTGCTCTTTCTTCATTATTCAGTTTAGTATCTCATGTCGAGCTCGTCTTCTCAGTCACATTTTGGTTCAAATTTTTTTCCCCGTGGTTGCTTGAGTGCTATATTGCATTTTGCGTTTGGAAAAATAACAATTGCCTCTATTCACTTTCTCTCCATTGCCATGTCTATCTTTAAGTGTCTCTCTCTCGCATTATGTTTGCTTGCGTTCTCTAGTGTGCATATCATTTGTATGTACAATTTTTGTAATGGCTTATCAATTTGGTTACCTTCCAAATGGCATGCAGGTGAGGAAAGGGCATTCCATGATTTGCCAAAAAGACATTGTTGATGTCCTAGACAAACAATTGCTTGAGGGTATGGGTGTGCTGCTCACAGAAGAGGAGCAACAAAAATGTGAACAAAGTGTATGTCAGATATGATGCCTAGCTCTTACTTGGAATTGATGATCTTTGCTCATTGTTAAGATAACACATCATTTTGACAGGTGTCTCTTGAAAAGAAGACTCTGTTAGCTGTACATGAAGCTGGTCATGTAGTTTTGGCTCATCTATTTCCAAGATTTGATTGGCATGCTTTCTCTCAACTTTTGCCTGGTGGAAAGGTAAGAGCAATCATAAAGCTTTTTATGTGTTATAAAATTCATGCTTCTGACGTATTTGAATTCGGACAGGAAACGGCCATATCTGTCTTTTATCCAAGGGAAGATATGGTTGACCAAGGATATACAACCTTTGGTTATATGATGATGCAAATGGTTGTGGCCCATGGGGGCCGTTGTGCTGAACGTATTGTATATGGTGATGACGTAACAGATGGAGGAAAAGATGATCTAGAAAAGATCACTAAGGTTAATCTCTAACGATAATTATCTTAATGTATTGTATCATATAATGTTATGAATTATGATCTATCCCGATTAAACTGCTGGTAAAAGATGGTGTGCCTGATTTTTTATATTTTGAAAGTATTCTATCTATTTGTTACATTCTTCCTCTCTGCATGATTCTTGAGCTGTGACCATCCACATTCTCACTTTATATATTGTCCATCTCATCCTGCTTCCTGTCTCTTGCTCTCTTTCTCTTGTCACTTCTTCCTCTCCTCCTTTTCGCTGGGTGGACTTGGTGCTTTCAATAACTTGCATTTTTGGGCTATAGATATTACTGAATTGGAGTTTTGAACTCCCCTCTTTCTTTGGCAACATCAAGAATGAAATTTCGTTCTGATGTATTTTTACATCATTCTGCCTTTTTTGATTGATTATATTATATAAAGAAGTTCAGAGAATTTCTGCATCATTTGTGCTCATGTTCCATTGATCAACTCTTTTATCGCCTCGGTAACCTTGATTTTTCATTATTGCATATGCCCCTTATTATCCACTTGCCTATGTTGTCTATAGAAAGCTAGGCAGTGGGAGACTCTGCTGTTGATATTTAAACCTATTATAGCTGTGTATATTGTTATTATTAGTGCTAATGCTCTGCTCTATTACTTTATAGTATGTAATATGAATACAATTTGTTTTGTTCAGATTGCTAGGGAAATGGTCATTAGCCCAAGAAATGCTAAATTGGGATTAACAGCGTTGACAAAAAAAATTGGTCTCATGGACCAACCAGATAGTCCAGATGGTGAAATGATAAAATACAAGGTTTTTCTTGCCCTCATGATTTTCCTTCATCATTTTACTATGCATCATTATTTACATTTTTACTAAGTGACTCTTAACATTTGATAGTGGGATGACCCCCATGTGATTCCTGCCGAGATGACGCTTGAAGTATCTGAACTCTTCGCTCGAGAATTGACAAGGGTAAATTATATCAATCTAAGTTTGTTCTGATGAATTTTATATGGATCCCTCTTATTAGTCTGAGGTTGTTTCTTGCTAATTGTTAAAATCCAGCCGGCATGGGTACTTGAAAGTTACATGTCTCGGCACTAGTTTGTCCTTTTACAACCACAATTTATGATAGTATAAATCTGGCACAAAAAAGTTCTCTGTGACATTTTAAAGATCATTATTGTGGCTTCCATAAACCTTTTGCTGGAAACATGGACATTGGTCCTGAATTTTGACATTGATTGTGTTAAAAATGAATCTTGTATTTTTAGTTTTGTGCGAAAGTACCTCTCATACTAGATTTTTGTAAAAAAAAATGCGACACATTATCAAATTTCAGCAAAAAGTGTTGATTTCCTCTTCCTGGTTTCAATTAACCGTTTTCAAGCACATGGCTCAAAGTAGATGAGTAAAAAAAAGAAATGTGACACATCAAAAGCGGGAAATATCGGTTCATTTATTTTGAAAACCTTTACAACGCGGCCAAATCCGATGGAACGCAACCCTGTTTTTAATCTATGCTTCAATGTCATGTGTGTTGCGTCAAAAATATGAACGACAAGACTGGCATGCTCCTACCTAAGGAAAATTTGCTCAAGATTAGCACTTTTAACATTCCACATTTGTGTATCGTTTTACTATAGCAAGATATTAGTGGGGATATGGACAAATAAAAAGAAAGTATTGGTAGTTGGGAGAAGAAAAGAAAGATAGAGATAAATGTTTACCAGATATAGAAAAATAAAGGGTTACATCAACCTGAATAGCGGATGTATAAAGTATTGATGGAAATCAATATAATAACAACTCAAGAATTCGCATGTGAGATCGCCATATTATGCTATTTCTGAACTGTACATGATACTTTACGAATGTTTTTAGTGGAATTATTTCTAATACTATTGGAACGATGAATGTTGCACGCTCTCAGTATTTAAACACAAGTCCAACCATTAAAAATGACTTTACATCATTCTGGAAAATTCAAACTTTTGTCTTTGATGAATGTAGTTGGATCTTGATTCAAACAACTATTTTCATTTAATTTATTGGTGAAAATTTTAGAAGCTAGAGGACTTATTTTCATTTGGAACATATACTGTGAAAGCCAATGGTATAGAGAGGGGTAGCTAACAAAGCAGTTTATTTTTACGCCAGATTTATTTGTTTGATGGCACCTAATTTGTTTGCATTTTGCTAAATGCTAAAACCGATAAGAGCTTCAGGATCATGTGGTCTTTGTTTTATTCGGACACTTTCATGAAACCTTACATAAATATATTATTTACACTGGGACTTGTTTATGGACATTGTAATTGGGTCAAAATCATGGGAACTATTCATATATTTTTCTGGTCGAGCTCTTGGACATGTATCAGTGTCCAACACAAGTAGCCGAGTCCTTAGCAGTTAGTTTTGTCCTATAGGTCTCTTGGACATTTTTCTCTTTTCAATTTGATGGAACCAAATAGGTACAATGTGAAATGATTGGTTACATGAATATATTATTTACACCGAGACTTGTTTATGGACACTGCGATTATGTCAAAATCATGGAAACTATTCATATATTTTTCTGGTCGAGCTCTTGGACAGGTACCGGTGTCCAACATAAGTAGCCGAGTCCTTAGCAGTAAGTTTTGTCCTATAGGTCTCTTGGACATATTTCTCTTTTTAATTTGATGGAACCTTATAGGTACAATGTCAAATGATTAGTTATATGACCTTGTTTCCTAATAAGCACGAATTGTGAGTATTCTTGTGCCTCTTTTCTCAAAATGATAGTGATGTTTCCATTCTCTTTTAGTGCATTGCCTATTCCTACTTGTGGGTTCTTTCCAAACTTTTCAATTCATTTCTCTGTCTTGCTTATTTACAGTATATTGAAGAAACTGAAGAACTGGCAATGAAGGGTTTGAAGGAAAACAGACATATACTTGATGTAATTTCTAAGGAGCTGCTGGAGACATCCAGGATCACTGGACTGGTACAAAAAAATACGATTATTAAGTAATATCAGTTTTAAATCGTCTTATGGTTTATGTTCATGAAAGAAATGAAAAGGGATATATTTTTTTCCTTCATGGCCTTTAAGCGGCTTTTTATCGATCACCATCATGTATCATATATACAAATTATTTAAATTGACATCATTTATTGTCTTCCAGGATGTCGAGGAAAGGATGAAAAATCTCTCGCCCATAATGTTTGAAGATTTTGCACAACCATTTCAAATAGACTTAGATAAGGTATTGCTTTCTTATGCTTCTTTTCCATTTATGCTCATTTATGGAAGAGAGAAGGGGATGCCTGTGGTTCTAAGGCATGAAGATGCAGAGTGTGATGGCATCCCTAAGTGAGGCGATTAGTGTATGCATGTGAGGTCTTACTAAGGCACTCGAGACCCAATGGGGCTTGTCTCTGGGTGTACTTATGCTTTAATTTTATCCGTTTCAAAGATGTGTTGGGATTAAAGCTTTGGTATTGTTCTTTCTAGGATGGCCCATTGCCTCACAATGAACAGTTACGTTACCAACCGCTCAACATATACCCTGCACCATTGCACAGGAATTAGAGGCATAGTCCTGTAATGCCGATGATTTGTGTTGTCTGCTGCACTGCATTTGATGGTGAGATAAATTCCGAGATTTTTCTTTCGCAGCAGTATAACGTGCATTGTCGAATGCTGGACATCCTCAAAAGCTCGAGTATTCCTTACTAAGGTTTGTAAGGCAGCAGCTCAATGAAACAATCACTTGCATGGACTAGGCCTCATCATGTTGTTTTTGATTATCGGTGCTCATGATCTTGTCAAGGTGTACCTCAGATAAACCGGGTGTTCCGCTCTGGAAACCGGTCCATGCTTCTGTGTATCATGGACAAAATTTATACTTTCGGAGCAAGGAACACCCTCTTTAGAGAATCGGTCGTGTCCATCTGTTAGTCAATAGGCTACAAGCTTAATAGTAAACTGCATATTGGTTTCTTTTCCCCTCTTTTCAAACATTGATAACTAAGGGGACAAGAGTGACCCATAGCAGATTTTTGTATAGTATAGGTATACATTTTCTGTTGAGTTTTCCTCAGTTTATAATCTTATAATCTAAATTGTCATTGTTATCTATTCCTAAGAAAATGTCTGGAAAGTTCCAAGTTGATTTTGGCTTGAACTGGGTAGTTTTCAGCCCACTTTTGGCAGATAAATGGTACGATATCGACAGTATCTGTGTCATTCTTCTCAAAAATATAGTGTTCTAAAAGTTATTCAATTCACCATACTCTAATACTAACTCTCTTTGTATATAAATAATCTTAAATATTACAAGGATTTCACACTTTACATTTATACAAGACTCAAAACAAGAATCGTCACGAGGAGAATATATGTACAAGTTTCTCTGTACATAAATAGTTCCCAATGACTTAATTTTACAAAACAGCACCTCTAATCAAATGGATCAATCCTTGGGTCATGCTCACTCGCCATAGCCATCCCTGTACAAAGACATGTTGGGCACATGACCTACAAGAAAATTTGCAGTTAAGACTTCAAAAATTTATAGAGAATAAGTTTTCATATTGCATGATGACAAAGGAATACCAAAAGCAGCAACACATATAATCCCTTCGGCCTGAAGATCTACAGTTGATCTTCCATTTTCCATTTAAAATCATTCTATTTATTCTTCCTCAAAAAAAATCTTTACTATTTATATCACATTTGTTGTTGGACATAATTAGTCTTGATTCTACTAACTTTAATAATTCTTAATGCGTATCGTCTCCATATGATTCCCACTAAGCTTAATGTAAACATTTTTTGATACTTAAGGTCATCACGTGGTTTCTGATTACTTTAAATTAATATTTTTTTATTGCTGATGATCTCCATAATTTTTCCATTATATTATTTAATCCAATAACTACTTCATTATTACTTTCATACTTGAGCAAAGTTGTCATAATTCACACATGAAGGCTGAAGCATAATGCTCAGTTTTGGATCCAATAATAAACCAAGAATTGTAGATGCAACAATTCCGGTACCATGCACACAATGAAAGTCCAAAACAAACCTTTCCAGATCCAGAACAATTTGAACATCTCTCCGTTTTTGGCGGTGAAAGAGGTTGGTCCCCACCATTGAATGTTGAGACAGGCTCAATAAGAACAAGAGATCCTGTGTTTGTACAGCGGGCACATGCTAGATACCCTGCATAAAGTAATCACATGTAGAAAATTAAAGGTTAATGAAAGGAAGTCCCAAGTCAGATAAGTAACAAAGGAAGTAATTTCCCAGGAAGTATAATTTTCCAAGGAAATTTACTTCCCAAGTGAATTCAACTAGCTCAAGGTATATAATCTTTTAGTAGATAGCTTTATCTAGTTTTTTTAACATTCAAGACAGTATATTGCAGTAGAGATGCAAAGTTACACGTACAGAGTCAGTCTCATTTTCCATCCTTCTGGAAAACCACAAGGCAACTCAATTTGGGCATACCATTAACCACATTTACAGTTTAAACAAAAAGCACATGCATCTCAAAAGGGGAAAGAACTTATCATACAAACCAAGCATTTTTAACCAGGAATTGTATGCACAGTAGAGAAAGGATTAGCAGAGAAAATAATAGGTCCTTGTGTGAACTTTAACTTAATATCTTCTTCTTCTTCTAAGTTTTAGTATTGGGGCACACATCAGAAAAGTTCAGTGCCGTGCAATTTCACTTGGATAGAATGGTTAAAATTGAAAATTAACTTATCCAAGTAATTGATAAAACCCAAATTCAGCCATAACAGGTTACAGGTCTGATTAAAAATATATGTATATTTTGTATGGGTAAGGCCAAAGTTCAGCCATAAAACACGTTATATATATCTATCTATCTATCTGTCTATATATATATATATATATATATATATATATATATATATAAATATATATATATATATATATATATATATATATATATATATATATATATATATATATATATATATATATATTAAACAATAGGGAACCATCTCACTAGACTTTCTATAAATTTCTTTGTATCATTTTAGAGGGAATGCTTAAGTTCAATGAGGGGGATTCCAAAACTTAAAAACCCAGATGAAATGTTAAGCCCATGAAGCCACTTGTGGGAGGTGAGGGGGTCGGCTTCAAGCAAGGCTGAAGGAGGGATGTCGTTCACGCAAGGAGCTCTACCTCATCTACGAACACTGCCCAACATTTTAACCAAGTTTGTGACATGTTCCTTGGCTTACTCATTCAACCAAGTTTGGAATTGGTGGTGTTGTGGCTTGTAACCCAAGTGGACATGCCTTTAACACAAACATAGTGCTAGAAATGAAAAGATAAAAAGAACTGTTAGAAAGTAAAGTACTCTAAACATAGTGAATGAAACCTAACACCGGGGCATGATAATGTATGCAAAACCACCATGATCCATCCTTCTATTTCCTGGAGTAGGACTGTAAGACATTTAAATAAGAGCCATATCCCTAACTTGCCATTAGTTTTCATCTTTTTGTGATGACTAATGATAGGGATGATGGACACTTATAGGATATGTGCCTTCTTTGAAGATGTTTGCATGGTGGTGTCTATGACGGGGAGGTAGGGGTGAAACACTGCTGATGTTAGTTGAAAAGGGGTTGTAAAAATGAAGGCACCTCAATAGTTCCCTCCACTGATGATTCTTCTAACTCCTTGATTTCCACTAAAAATCTGCCATCCTTTTGATCCTTGTTTTAACAATGGCCTTAACGATTACCCTAGTACAAGATCCCCTCTCAACAGCTCGCTCAAGACATTCCATTTGGTTGTCAGCTCCGGTGGAAAGAAATCTTCCGCTCTATACACACTGCCTAACAATTGAGTAAGATATCTTATGCAAAACCACCATGCTCCATCCTTCTTTTTTACTGGAGTAGGACTCTAGAAATTAAACGAGAGACCATAACTCTAACTTGTCGTTAAACTACATCTTTTTGTGATTATAAGTAATGATAGTGACAACAAACATTTACAGGATTATCGCTTCCTTTGAGGATGTTTGCATTTCATGTCTATGATCCTGGTAAGGAAATTGGTGGGGCAAAAACCCTTCCAATGTTAGTTTAGAAAGGGTTCAAAAAGTTAAGGCACCTCAAATGTCCCTTCGTTGATGATTCTTCCAATTCATTGATTTTCACTACAAAGCATCATTCTTCTTCATCATTGTTTTAACTATGGCATTAAGGGATAGCCTGGATCAAGACTTTCCAATCGGTGGACACCTCAGAATTTTCCAATCCTAGTGGAAAAAATCTTCCACCGTTTTGACTCCCTAAATCACCCTTGTCCTTGAATTGTTTTTCCTGTTCCCAACATGACACCGAACCAGCAGCTTTACTGTATCGGGAGATGAAAAAAAAACCTTGAGTAATAAAGTATATAAAGTAATGGGATGCGGCCATTGGGTCAAACATCATCACCATTCCTCCATTAATCTCACAGACTAATTTTGTGGTTTTGGTGTTGGTATTGGTAATACCACCACAAAATTCAGTAATACATAAATCACTTCATCCTTCATGGGAATCGTGCTCTTCCTCTTTATAACCTTCCAGAAATAGTACGCTAAGTTCTCACTAAGAAAATCTGTGTCCATTGACCATTTTCACATCACATTAAAGCACAGCCCCCATTCTCTTAATTACCATCCCAATTTGAAAAGTTCTTAGCCCTTGGACTTCTTCCCCACGGGCTTTCGATAAAACAATTAATGATTAATTTTGAGATTAGAGTGTGTGAATGATACCAATAAGAGAGTAAGGATGTGAACCAATCAAGCTGGAGGCTCTAATAAAACCCTCCACACTTCCAACCTGTTGTAGGGTTAGCTATGGCTATGAGTTGAGTCGGTATCACCGCTAGAGAATCAGACCCTTTTCCCACCTGCTAAGTGTCCATCTTCGATCCCACTTTCCACTTCTCCATTTGATTTAACTTTTAAATCTGGAAATATTGCTCAACTTGATAATCCACCCATCCAGATTTTGTCCCTTCAAACACAAGCGTATTTCCCTTACAAATTCTCCGATGTAGAATATTAATGTCATATTCTCCTTTTCCTTTTCAATATCCTCGCTGATGAAGTACACTTCAAACACAACCCCATCATCATTCTTTTTGGAGAAGTCACAAATCTTGAGAACTTTCGAAAAAAAGTTAAAAACATTTGTGACAAGGTGCAAAATATCGTAAATATCATTGTATCATGACCATACTGTAAAGGGACTTGAGATTACTGTGACCGAACTATAAGTCGCGATGACCACAAAACCATCTTCATTTACCACAAAAGCCGTTTTGCGACCACTACTGAAAATGTATATTCTCACTATGATTCGTGCTTCTCATTGAAAGTACCACCCACCTTGAGGTAGATTAGCTTATCTCCTATTTTAAAAACATACTAAAACAACAATATTATATGTCTCAACTGAGAAGTCCAATCTCATCCCTTTTATTAGCTTAATAAAATAAACTAAAATGTAGAATATTTCAGTAAATAAGGGAAAGAAAGATGATGAAGATGAGAGTGAGAATAGTATTTGTTAAAGATATCTTCTAAAAATAAGCCAACTCAAATATGGAAACAAAGGAAAACACTAACCAGTTCCCAGGAAATATCTGCATCTATTATGCTCGTGTTGTTTTACATGTTTTGTGATTGATATCAATAGGCCAACATAGATATGGAAACAAAGAAAAACACTAACCAGTTCCCAGGCAATATTTGCATCTCTTATGCTCTTGTTGTTTTACATTGTTTATTTCAACCACCATTAATGCTGAGATCACACCAACAGCTCCTCCGGCGAATGAAGCTACTATGGGGTCTACCTGACTGAAGTTTGCAAAACAGCAATGTTTTAAACAAATTAAATCTCCAGCTTCCAGCATAGTGTTCAGGAAAATCATGTATATCTAATGATAGAAGCAAGGCAAGTTCCCCACAGAAGGAGAGACTTGGAATGAAATAACATAAAACATTATAATTTCACATGCAAGTTTAATTATAAAGGTAATTAGATAGCCAGAGGAACCATATCAAAAAAAAAAGATTTTTAATTGTCTTGGAGGAAATAGTAATGTAACACCCCGGCCCCTCGGACCGCTGGACTACTCATGGAGACTGTAGACTAGCCCCACAAACTAACACAAGTCTTTCCAGCGCACTTTGGCCTCACTCGTGCGCACCCGGGAAAACTTCCCAGGAGGTCACCCATCCTAATATTGCTCCCCACCAAGCACGCTTAACTGTGGAGTTCTTAGTAAATGGGCTCCCTAGAAAAGAAGATGCACCTTATTTATATGAGTAGTCTATCATTCCTTTTTCAAACTAAACTTGGGGTATTACAAGTAATCAATAGAAAATCAACAAAACTTCTAGGATAAAAAGAACTGAAGTACACTAAGTTAGTAAGGACTTCCAGAAAAGGCATGAGATCCCTCACAAAATTCTAAAACAATTCACTTTCCTAAGTTTCTTTAGACGTTCTCAAGGTACAAACCCAAGTATTAAAATCATTTGAAGCCTTGAAAGAGTCTGACAGAAGTCACAGAACATGTCAAAGTAGATAGAAGAGAGTGGAGCAACAGAAATTGAACATAACCGAAGTGACAATGGCACAAAAGAGCACCAAACTCCATTTGACATTATTGCTGAAGTTCATCCAGAAATTCTTCAGCGACTTCATCCACAAATTTACTCCAATGTCTATTAAACTTTCAAAGATCATTTGAATGTCTATTTACTCCAATGCGTTCAAATTTACTAGCGTTTTTGAGCAAATAATCGAGAAAATTGAATAGTGCATTTCTGTTGTGATATTGTACGGAAACAGGATGTTCAACAGCTCACAATCACCCCACTGCTCTTTGTCGGTGATAACTTGGCATTTGAAAGTTGAATGAGAGAAAATTCAAATTATTACAAGTGTAAATTTCTGGATTTGAACAACATAATGTCTGAGGTCTAAAGAACAGTGCATTCATTTCTTTAGATGATGTACAGCCAATACGATGATTACTATCATTCAGGAATAGGCCAAACTTTCACCAAACATCGTATTTGACACTATCGTGAAGCCCCATTTACATTTTGGCACATTTTTTGGATATGTACTCATTCTTGAAGTTATGGAACATTGCTAAATGGTTTTTCTTCTAGCATTCCTAGTTAATGCTCCATGCAAGCTAATCTACCACACAACTTTAGAAAGATGCTAAAGTTGGTAAGGACCAGGGATGGACTCTATTGACTATTGAGTGATGTCGGAAACAATGTTAGCCTAGCAGGCTGTCATATGTGTTAAACCCTTCTATAGTATGCCAAATAAATTATGAATATAAAGTAGGGCTAAGAGTCAGTTACAGATTTTAATAACACGCACTAGTGAAGAAAATGATATATAGAGTAATGGTGTCAAGAGGTTGGATAGGCACAAACACAACCTAGGCGTCATTCTATTTTAGAATTTAATCCCTTATCAATCAAGTTAATTAAATGAACAAGAAAACTAATGTAGCATGTAGTTGACCTGGTACATAGGTACCTATAACCAGTATACAAGGCATGCCAACTAGAAATAAATTTCTTACATAAAATGTTCAGGATAAACTTCAACAAAACATTCATAAATGAGATATAAACATATAATTGTTTCTGTCAAAACTTATCAAGAAATTCTCGTGTCATTAGCAATTTATGAAATTCTCATTTCATTAGCAATTTTTAGCAAATAATAAGTACAAAATAGAAACAAAACATATGTGCAAGTGTGCTAATTAAGAGGGAAGGAAGGTGGCAACCATACCTCAATTGCATCGGCAAATGCATGCTCTGAATGAAATCTGCATATGATGTGCCCCCCAATCCTAGTTTCAGCTCCAACTGCATTAAAATAGTAGCTTTACCTTAACCAGGGAGTAAGACTTCGGCATCATAGTAGCAAGAGGAGTTTTTGAAACATGAATAGTTGCCAAATTAAATCACATAAATTAGAGATGTGCCTTAATTATAATGAGAATCTAGTTCATAATTGTGTCAAATTGTGTTGATTCATATAAAGAGACCAATTTAATATGTCATTTATAATTTCTAACAAAAGCTTATAAAGATTCATCTCTATCCCAGCAGCCAAAACTACTTACACATGCCTTTAAGGCATCGCAACAACAGAAACCCTTCTCCCGGTGTTCTGTTACAAAAGAAGTAGAATCGGAGACACGCAAAGGTATGATTCAAGATAAGTTCATGTCGAATCATGTAATTCTATAGTCTTATGTTAAATATTTTATTTTATTTGGCTATAAAGGGCCTGTTTTAAAGGAATGAAAAACGTTGCACTGAATTGAAGTAAACAGGACTACAATAGAATGAACTAAACTGAAGCAAATGGGAAGTGATGTACTGTGAAGTGAAAGTAAGTTTTACAGAAGAGGCCAAAAGGGACCAACCATGGGTCTTGTTTAGAGAAATAAGATTATTTATTTAGTTTGTTTTAGTTTCATATCTATCAGGGTACAACTAAAGACATTTTCTAGAGTGATATTTTGGCTAGTATAAGACATGAATCATGTAGGTTCTTATATTGTTCTCGCTATTTAAACTACATCAATTAAATTAAAAAGGTTTCTTGTGAAGCAAAAGAAGCTTTGGAATAATTCTGAGAGCTATTGGAAAGAGAGGATAAGCTTCTGCTTTGTATTTTGTTCCTAGGAGTAAAAGTTATTCGAATAAAAACTGAAATTCAAATCAATCCAAACCAAAATAGAAATTTGGTTTGATCTTTTACAATTTGGTTTGAAAATTTTTAAAAGAAAATAATTTGGTTTGAAAGTTTGTAAACCAAAATAAACGAACAGGACCGAAAAAATCAAATAGCCAAGCTTGTTATATATTAAAATCATGAAAAAACGTTAATGTAGGCCTAAAGACTTCAACCCAAACTCAATCCTCAACCCTAATTATAATACCCTCTTACCTTAAACTTTTTCACCTTCATTCCTGCTCATTTCCTTTCTCCTTCATCTTTCCTCTTTCAGCCTGTATCCCCTCTTTTACGCTCTGGGATTTTGATGGTATTTTTCATTTTAAATTTTACATTTCACAAAGCCTATTTTTCTTGAAAAAATAACAATGAGATGATACAGCAAGATGTGTCATGTAAAAATGAACCATGAATGTGGATGAAGAAAGAAGGCAGAAGCTAGAAATGTGCTGCTTGAAAGAAGACAACAGTATTGGTTAGATGATCCTAAACTAAGTGCCCTTGTTCTAACATGTTTGTTATCATTTAATTTGAATTTCAAGTTATTTTTAACAATTGTAAAACCACGCTCAAAGCCAAATACTGCAAACTAATTGATAAACAAGAAACTACACTCTTTGTTTTTGTCACCCTTGAAAAGAAATGAAGACTAGAAATGGCAGTGTTTGGATTTTTAGAGTCTTGTTCATAACTGAGTACTAGTTTAGTGTATCACTTTCAAATACAATGCCGAAGAAGCTAATTCGGTTCAGTTTTCATCAGTTTTTTGTTAAAATAATTTCACATTCAATCATTAGGTATACAAGAAATTCTCATTGATAGGTAAACTTTTCCTATAGCAATTCAAACAACCAAATAAAACAAACATCGTTCGAAAGAAAGAAAATCATTAACTAGATACAAAATTCAAAAGCTAACTAGATTATATTTCTTCTAATTCTTAAACTGACAAGTAAACATCAAAATCAATCATTACTAATTTATTATCCGATAGAATAAGTACAGGAAAGGTGTAGGCATTGTCATATCCCTCATCTTCTTCTTCATCATAGTTATAAAAAACTCTAAACACGTTATAAAACCACTTTGCCTTAGCATGGTATATTGTAGTTTGAGTTACCATGATATTTGTTAAGATGACAATTCTCCATGCTTACATGAAGACGATGGATGTACGTAGAAATGGGTTCCCCTGCATGGTATGGTGCATCATGGAAGTGTCCTTTTCGAGAGTAAGTGGGCAGACTCGTAGTGTCCATACTATCGGTTTCCGTAACGGGTCTTGGCCGATCTATTACAAACTACTTATGCACATGTGCAGAAATTACTCAACAAGGAGTGGATAGTTGGCATAAACAAAATCCAAGTGAATCAATTTGCAAAGATTAAATATGCAATTGGTTATGGAAACTTACTGTGGGTGCCAGAAAGCCTCCAAAAATCATAATGCCAGCAATAAGGGAAAAACAAGAAGCATAGTATTGCTTCAGGTTCACTGAGCTCTACAAGTGGTTGAATATTGTTCAGTAGGTAATAAATGCTCAGATAATGAAAAACAAAGAGAAAATCACAAACCATAAGAAGGAACCAACAGCAAACAAAAAGAACCAGATTTAAAGTTACAGTATAACATTCGCAAGACATCTTCAAATCACAAAAAATTACCAGAGGAGGCAAAAAGGGAATAAATGATGGAAAACTTGGTAATTCATTTTCCTGTTCATCCTGTATAATTCCCAGCTCAGCACTTTTGATCCTCTGTTGTATCCTTAACCTACGAACCTGTAAGACAAAGATTTTTAGCACATAAGTACTTTAAATTATTAAAAACGTGAGTAAAACAATTTAAGGACCAAGAACTCTGAAATATTAAATATTTGCCTTCATCGGGAATGGACTTCCATAATAGAGTAAAACATGCACACATTGGACTAAAACATTGGAAATGTACATCCATCATTGAGTAAAATAAAATTCTGACTAACCACAATGCTTCAATATAACAAAATAACCTTTTCTAGTACAACATTGAACCACAAGTTGAACAATAAACAATATCTTTTCCGTTGTTTTTCAGTACAAAGCTTCAGCTTTTCAATACACAAATATACTACACTATTGGCATGTATAGACCACTTGAGCAATACATTTTTGGAGATGATGGCCATTTAGAATATAGGTATGAAAACAGTCTTAACAATATTTAAAAAGTTGTAGGTTAACAAAAAAGTTACAAAACATTGTCTATGTCCTCAGCAAGCATTAAACGATTCCAAATTCACCTCTTCCATATGCAAGAAGATCTTATTTCGACGGCTTCGAATATTATCTTGAATTTCTTGCAATTCCATTTTTGCAAAATCCTGAACTGTTTCAGGCCCTTCTATGATGCAAAATCTGCAATAAAGCCATAATTACTAAGAGATAGCCACCATAAACCAAACTCAGGTGCCCATTTCTAGACTCTAAACAGGTATATTATCAACCTACACATTAGCTTCTTAATTTTTTTGGATTAAGGGGGTGTCTAAGGAAGGTGAGAACTAGGTGGAATTCGATCCCATTCGATCCTTTGCTTCTTGTTCCAACTTACTAATAGTATAAATTTGATCAAACATTCCCCCTTAATTTTAACCCGAGTTTGTGGTCTAAATTTTTGCACTCCTCAATATTTCACTAAGCTTCGCCACTGAATGTAACCTAACTTGATCTGTAAATGTAATCAGTCCTCTGCAAAAAAACATCGTTGAACGCTAGTAGAAAGAGATGACTTAATGCCCCAAATTCATTTAAAGAAGCATATACCCCCAGAGCCATAATTCAATATTACCAAAAGAGCAATTAATGTTAGGAATTTCAGAGAGGAACTAATCAAAATCAAAATCAAAATCAAAATCAAAAAAAAAAGGCAAAAGGCAAAGAATTACGCAGAAGTGGTAGGATCGGAAGAGTCAGAATCAGGAGAGGAAGAGGAAGACGGAGGATTTGAGCCAGAAGACATGGAAGAAGATAAACAACGCCATCTGGAAAGGGAATCGGGAATTGCGTGATTGAATCTGGAACAAGAATTATTGTAAGAAACGAAGGGTTTTGATGGGTGAGAAAGAGAAAGCGCCAATATTCGGGATGAACAGAACATATTTCTGGTAATGGTATCCACTGTCCTGTCCACTATCCTGTATCCACTGCTTCATGTTAAAGTTTTGTGGATGTTGCATACTTCCACTGTTACTGTCACTATTCACTCTCAAAGCCTCAACTTTGTCGCTTTGCTAGTACGCTCGATTTTGCAAGTGTAGACTTAAAACTGGTTAAAATACTAATTTTAGTGGGTTACTTTAATACGTTAGAATATCAATTTTAATACCAACTTTAAAACATTAAACTATCAACTCGGTTAAAATATCAATTTCAATAGGGTAAAATGTCAACTCTAATATGTTAAAACACCAACTTAAATAAGTTGAAATACCAACTTAAGCAGCATAAAACACTAAGTTAAATAGATTAAAATACAAACTTCACATGTTAAAATACTCAACCCGTCTCGTATGAGACTGTCTCACGGTGAGACAACCTCAATACAAGAAGCCCATTAGCTAAAAGTTTCTATTATTGGGTTATTTAACCATAGTATCAGACATGTCTCACAGTGAGATCATTTCATACAAAAATTCGTGTAAAATACCAAGTATAATATGTTAAAATACCAACTTTAATAGATTAAAAATTTAACAAGTTAAAACACCAGCTCCAAATAGATTAACATACCAACTTTAATAGGTTAAAATACCAATTCGTTTAGGTTAAAACACCAACTCCAATAGATTAACACCGGTTATAAAGCGCGTATTTGTTATTTTTTTCTAATAATAAATTGGATCGGCCCAAATGAACGTGTCTCTCAAGAAATCGTCTTTCAAGAAACCGTCTCTCACAACGATTTTTTAGAACAATATGAGGCCAAAACCCATACATGTCATTTTGGGTCATGCCTTAGATGAGGGATACCTTAAACTAAAGTCATTTTGTAGATTACGATCTCAATGTTTTTCATACCAACTCATAGACCAAGTTTATATTTAGTCATATTGTGGGTCATTCCCATTCCATGCTTTAGAATAGTTTGCCCAAGCATGACCTGTAGAGTAAGCGAGGGGGAATTAGTCTTTTCTATGGTGAGAATTAAACTCCCTGTTAAAAAGATGAAAGGAAATATCATTAACTATTAGGCTAACTCATAATTATAATAATTATTATATGTAACTTAGAGAGTGTTCGGTATAAATAGTGTTAAGAATAGAGAATGAAATCAGGAAAAGTGGGAAAAAAAAATACGATAAAGGTTTACTTTAATAACTTGCTTGGTTTTTCTATTTAGTTTTAAGTAACAGAAACAAATAAGCTCAAAAATAAACACAATACACTATATAACAACCTTGTTTCTCTATCCTTCCACTAGCACCGCCGCCAGCGCCGCTAAGAATATCATTACCACAGCCATCACCATTGTCTCCTCCTATCCATTAGCCTTGATTTTCTCTCTTCTTCATACTAAACATTCCCTCTTTTGATCTTTTTCTTTCTCTTAAAACTACCTTATCTTTTCTTTTCAACTATTTGTGGCTTGAGATCATAAATAAAATTAAAGCAATTTAACAAAACTGAATTATTCAAATGAAAAAGAAATTCATATCGTTTCAACCATGGTTTCGGCTAAATTTTTTTCAACCATCGTGTTTATCAATTTGAATTTCTAATCTTCAATCAAGAAACCAATTGAACACAATCAAAATTGTTGTTGATTCAAAAATTGCCTTCTTAACCTGAAGAAAAATAGACCAAACAAGTCATGCAAATAATCATACAACCAACAAACATAATCCTAAATACAGGGCAACGGATGTGTTTTATTTCGAAGAAATGGCAAGAATCTACAAAGTGGCTCGGTTTCTGTCATTTTTGTTTCTCGATTACAAACTCATGTTAAGAGGCTGCAGCAGGGAAAGAAGGAAGACGAGAAAAAAGAATTTGTTCGAAATGATAAACTTGTATTACACCGGAACAGGCTCAGCCTCGTCAAGGGCAAGCACTCCTGGAAGCTCTTTGCCTTCCAATAATTCCAAACTAGCACCTCCACCGGTTGATATGTGGCTCATTGACTCCGCCACTCCTATCTTCTCGACTGCTGCAACAGAGTCGCCACCACCAATAATCGTTGTCACACCTTTCTTGCTAAGCTCTTCTAGCTTCTTAGCGATAGCCTACGTAAGTCGAACAACAATCATAACTTTAAAAGGTTGATAATGATCATGGTTTTCATATCCGACAATGAAGAATGTTATGTTAGCTCGGTGAAATAATAATGCAACAACCAAGCAACACATTATATCAGTAGCGTCAAAAGCCAACTACGGAAAAGCAAAGCTGTCTTCCCCTCTGTACCAATAGCGAATTTGTCGAATTCAAACACTCCCATCGGGCCATTCCAGATTACGGTCTGAGTAGTGTCCAAAGCTTCACTGAATTGCTTAATAGAATCAGGTCCAATATCCAATCCCATCCAGCCATCAGGGATTTCAGATGCAGAGACAATCTGCAAATGTTTCGGGCATTATAAGATTGTAGTAATTAATAAATTAACATTATATAAACTTATCAAGCCTAAATAAGACTCAAAAATTAAGATATAGTTCTATTTGTGTTCCATCAACAGGCGAGGGAAAATGTTAATTGAGCAGTATAGATAGAAAATGAAGAAAGTACTACATGAGAGTAGTGAGAAAAAGTTGTATCAGGAATTCACCTTACTGTCAGCATCGGCAGCAAACTTGTCTGCTATAACGACATCAGAAGGTAACAAAAGAGACACAACTTTTGCCTTGGCCTTCTCGAGGAGAGAAGTTGCTAGGTCAAGTTTATCGTTTTCCACCAGAGAAGACCCAACTGAAAGACCTTGGGCCTTGTAGAATGTAAAGATCATTCCTCCTCCAAGGAGAAGGATATCACACTTCTCCAAAAGCGAGTCAATAACTCCGATTTTGGAAGAGACCTTTGAACCACCCACTATAGCAGCAAATGGTCTCTTTGGGGTTGAAACTGCTCCAACAAGGTAGTCCAATTCCTATTCCACAACCAAAAACAATCCAAGAAAACTAGGATGATCAAACAAATCAGAAGATCGAATGCACAGGATTCACTCCTAAACCACAAAAGAAAGGGGGAAAATCCCTTATGCCTCAAGGGAGAATCCAAAATACTAATATAGGGTGGGTTCTTAACATGCGTACAAAATCAACTTGTCATTTTTATGTGTTATATGTTACACAATTTAATATTAATAGAGTTTTTTATCAAATGACCTGGGCCAAAATCTCCCTTGTTAGAGCCAACCTCCTAGGAACTTTAAAAAGCCTTTGTTTTTATCCATTTATATAATTTTTCTTTAGTTTTTTTAAGAAAAGAGAGCAACATGGGGTCAATTCTTGGGCTACATTGTCATGAATTTTATTACGTAATGAATAATGTCGTCTATTTTTTTATTATATAAAGAGAAACTAAACCATACGTAATTAAACGACAAACTCGCCCAAACATAAAATGTATATAAATGAGATTAAAAGAAAATGGTGTACCATTGTTCAAAAATAGAATTGATGCAAATTAAATAGAAAAGTCATAATGACAAATAATGCAAATTGAGTGGAATGGAGAAAATATATAAGTATTAAAAGTGTATTGAAAAATACCATGTAAATTTTTTTTTAATTGACTCATGTCAAAATTATTTTCTTTGTCTAAATGAATAGTTTTAAGTGAAAATTAAAAAAAGTAATAAAAAGGTTTTTTTATCTCTTTGACATTTTATTAGTAGTATATGTTGTGAGAAAAAATGTCACCGAGTCACTGTGAGTAGTAATTTCAAATAAAAAGAGAACAATATTGCATGGAAAATTAGGAGAAAGGTATGGATAAACTTAGAGCTGTTCATGGGCAAGTTTGGGCGGATAGTGGATCGGATAGTGCCTAAAAACTCTACTCGTAGGCTCAAATATTCAAAAGTCTGCCCTCATTTGTGATCATATTTTTTTCTCGCTACCCGCCCATTTTTTAAGCGGACGAGACCCGCGGATAAACGGGTATTTCTTATATTAAAATTAAAAATATAATATAAATTATAAAGTTAAGTTTTAACAACAATTAAAATACAATACATTTTCCAAAATAGTCCGAATATCATACTCCATTTTCAACTCAACCCATTTCTTCGTCAAATACTTCATGTCTAGAACTAATGAGTCTATTCCCATTATATAGCCAAAATTAAAAATAATTCCCACTTTCCTTAAAATGGGAAATTATTTCCAAGTTTACCGTCCACGTAGGATTGCTTTGAGAATTTTTTTTTTTTTTTTTTAATGTAACCGCTACATGAAATGGCGGTTTTGTTTAGGGATCTTAACTAAACCGCTACTTGAAATGGCGTTTTGTGTTTTTTTTTTTTTTAAAAAAAAAAAATTAAAGTGGAGTAAACCGCCACTTGAAGTGGCGGTTTAGTAGTAGTACAAAACACCAGAATGTCGTGAGTTGTGTTCACTGCATTGCATTTTGCTCTTCATTCTCCTTGCTGCCGGTTTTCCTAAAAAAAAAAAAAAATTCTTCACTCTTATTTACTTCAAATTTACAATTCCTCTCATTCAACTAAGCTATTCATCTACATTCCCATCTTCTCCTTGTGTACTAGTTCATTTTCATCCACATTGAAGGTATGAATAAAACCCTAATTTTTGTTCAATATGCAAATTGTTTTTTTGTTCATTATTGTTTTGAATTGAAGTTATAAAAACGTTAATTGTTTGTTACATTCTATTGTTTTCATGATTTAAGCTTACGTTTTACACATTTGTAGTTGAATTTTAGGATTTGTTTTATATGCATATAAAGTGTTTGATGAAATGCCTCAATGAAAGTTTATTACTTTGTAGGGTTAGTTTAATGGTTTTTGTATATATTCATGGTATTTTTAGCTTTTATATTTGAAATGAACCTTATAATAAGTGTTGTAATACCTTAGTATCACAAATTCTTGTATTCAAATTTACACTTCCCGTTATAGTGTATTGGGGTGAGGAAGTCATGATATTGGTTGCAAATTGGTAGCAAATTGGTGGAGATATCACATGAAAGATCATTATCCCATTGAAAAACATGTTGAATTGGTTGCAAATTTGGATAATGCGAGGGAAGTCATGATATTTTTATGATTTTTATAACACTTATGGCGATGAAAAACACGTAACAGCGATCATGGCGATGCCGGGCCCAGTTGATCCATCAGTGCTTACGTTTCAGGCGACACACAGAAGCGTAGCTGCGTGGGAGGGCTCCACTGCCCAATTGGTTACTGGTCAGCACTACCAGGCGAGTACGTTACGGTGGGAGGTGGATGACAGGGTATTAGACGTAGTCGAGCTAGCTGGTTTCAGATACATTCACCGGTTGTTGGGCGGGGGCTTAGAGCTCGATCGAGCTCTTATCACTGCATTGGTGGAGAAGTGGAGGCCGGAGACACATACCTTCCACCTCACAGTTGGCGAGGCAACGATCACGTTGCAAGATGTGGCAGTTATCATGGGACAGCCGGTTGAAGGACAAGCAGTCATTGGTCATGGGGAGGGAAATTGGCCAGCATTAGTACATGAGCTGCTAGGGGTTTGGCCGGAAAACCCTCAAGACCCCTCACAGCCGAAGATCATCGTTGGATCGTCATTGAAGCTGACTTGGCTTCGACAGCATTTTAGCGCTTAGATGAGTACAGTTGGGGAAGTGCTACCCTAGCGTATCTGTATCGTAACTTATGTCGAGTATCTCGTAAGGGTGCCAAGGACATGGGTGGATGCTTGATGTTGTTACAGATATGGTCATGGGAGCACATTCATATAGGGAGGCCCATTATTCGGACGGTTCGACCGGATCGGCAACATGATCAGGAAGATGACGCGGATGATTTTGAACCAATATTAGGGTCACAGCATCGGCGCGGGATGGATCCTTTGGCAGTAAGGTAGCAACACTCAATTCACTATTCAAATTCATAATTTCACTATTTTATGATAGATGAAAATGTTAATCAATGTTTATTTGTTTGCAGCTGGCTTCGCGTATATCTTTCGAGATCCCACTCCCCACATACTCTCGTCTACTACAGGGACGCACTAGATCGACAACGGGACGAGCAGGTTAGTAACATTTACTATTTGTATTAGTTATGAATAAATTGTATACATTACTAAGCATATTGATTTCTATTACAGATGACATGGCAGCCTTACACAGCGGCTAAGATGGAAGCTCTACCGCACATATGTACATCGGGCCACGAGATTTGGAGATCGCGTTGTCCTCTTATTTGCTTTGACATCGTCGAGCTACATCTCCCGGATCGTGTCATGCGTCAATTTGGTTTGGAGCAGGTAATTCCGCAAGCCTGTGACACCCAACCTCAACTACATGCGATCGATCGGAGGACTGGGGACAAGAACTACCTCGTACGACATAGATCGCATGTAGATGCGTGGAACGACCGAGCATCTACATTGGTTGGAGGAGATAACTTCACAGGTCATAGCTCTGCTATGTACATGAGTTGGTCAGGCGCATCTCCATATTACGCCTAACGAACACCGCATTTGCGCAGCCAGGATCACATTACCATCCGACATCTACATTACTGGTACGTTTTCTTTCAACACTCATAACAAATAGTAATAGTTTTAAGTAACTCTTTTAACAATATAATGATAACAAACAGGCTGAGCGCATCCGATCGGTACTCTTACAATGTAATGACACGATTCAAGGGGCCGCTACATCGCCAGTTGACGTGCGGTATCGGCTATGTTCTCAGACCTTAGGCTCCATTAACGCGTCGTTGACCGATGCATTGAGTCAGGCGGGTTATGAGTACCTCATACCGACCCCACCCGTCATTGGCGAGGTAGATGACACATTCCACACTCCTTCTCCAAGGAGTTCAGCCCATCGAGGTAGCTCTTCCGGAGGATCCAGTTCTCGGTCCACAAGAGGCCGCCAGCGTTCATCTACTCGAGGTCGGTCTTCTAGATCGCCATCGACATCCGCTACTATGTCGCCGTTCGTTCCCCCGTCTTCCATCAACACTCCTCCGCCACAACCATCGCCTCCGCAAAGGATTATCACATATCAGCGTGCTAGTCAACGACGAGCTCCTGCTCTTAATGTCATTGCGGAGGTTGACGAGTTCACACCATCATCATCCACCGGTGCGCAAAACAAAAGGGGCCGGGGGTTGTAGTTTAACAAACTTTGTATATTCTTATATGACTTGAACTTCTTGTATGAGTTTCCATAATTGTAATATATCTTTGTATTATTTTCATGATTATTTTTTCCAAAACAAGCCGCTTCATAATTGATTATTATGGAATAGATGGTATTGAACTACTTTAATGCATGTTGCGTTCACTATTTTAAAATGAAAGAAAAAAAAATGCCATAAGCAAACCGCCACATGAAGTGGCGGTTTACCAGGGACCAAACCGCCACATGAGATGGCGGTTTGCCTTGACCAAACCGCCACTTCATGTGGCGTTTTTCTGCTAAAGGCAAACCGCCATCTCAAGTGGCGGTTTTGTCTGAAAAAATTAAAAAAAAAACACTTTTCCACGTGGACGGTATTGTGGGAAATACTTTCCCAAATTATGTAAAGTGGGAATTTTTTTTTTTTACGCAATATTCTGGGAATAAGCTCAGAACTAATTGACCCACATTATATCCCTATTTCTTTAACATGCTTTAAAATTTAAGACAAATGAAGATTTAACAAGTATTTAGAAGCAAAGTAGTTTGAGTTAGAAACTTTGAAGTTTATAATTTTATATGAAAAAAAATACTAGCAGTAATAAAGTTGAGTACTGGGTATGGGCAGTAGAATTGTTTATGGGCGGGTTTGGACGGATAACAGACCGAATAATACCTAAAAAATCTACTCACGGGCTCAAACATTCAAAAGCGCATTTTTTGTCGCTACTCGCCCATTTTTAAAGCGGGCGGGACCTGCGGGTAAACGGGTATTTATTATATAAAAATTAAAAATATAATATAAGTTTTAATAACAATTAAAATACAATAGATTGACCAAAATACTCAAAATACATAAAAACTCTTAAAATACTCAAATTACATGATAAAAAAAATAAGTTGGATGATCCAACAAAAGCATTGCATCATCGATTTATCTTACTACGAAGTACGAAGTCCAAACATATACCTCCTTCAATCATAATAAAAAATTGTTAAAGTGGGTATGAATACTAATTACTAAAGTTGGGTATGTAGTAGTACTAAACGGTAGACTAGTGACTACTAGTTTCATAATCAATAGAATTAATTATTTAATAATTTATATATTAAACTAAGCGGGCGGACGGGTATAACCGGGGTATTTTTTTTGGTGTCGCTACCCACCCATTTTATCTTAGCAAGCGGGTATTACCCATCCAAATTTTAATTTTTTTTTGAAAAATATTGTCTAAGCCCGCCCATTTTTCGAGCTGAATGGTTAAAGCCTGGCGGATAGGCCCCCCATCTAGATAAAATGAAAATATAAGTAAAATGAGATAAATTTGACTACTAGTTTCATAATCAATAATATTAATTATTTAATAATTAATATATTAAACTAAGCGGGCGGACGGGTATACCTGCGGGTATTGTTTTAATGTCGCTACCCACCCATTTATCTTAGCAGGCGGGTATTACCCTTTCGAATTTTAATTTTTTTTGAAAAATATTGTCTAAGTTCGCCCGTTTTTCGAGCTGAATGGTTTAAGCCTGGCGGATAGGCCCCCATGAACTACTTTAGATAAAATAAAAATATAAGTAAAATGAGATAAATTCAATGAAACAAACTATATTAAAAAAAAATAAGGTTGATTTTTAAAATAGAAGGAGAAAATAATTTCCACAATATTGTTCAAATTGGCTTATTTAGGATCCTTCGAATTTATATAATGCAAAACCGCTATAATCATTAGTGGTTTACTCTACAAAACACTACCAATTATCGTATTTTTATTACAGCGGAGAAATTTTATTTTTCTACCAAAAAGTAATTGGGTAAATTTTCTTATTACAAGGAAAAACAATCAAAATTGTTACTATGAGTAGCAATATTACATTAAATAAACCGTCAACAATAGTGTTGACTCTTACTATTGTTTATAAGAACTAGAACCAATATTGTCATTATTACTTATATCTTCAAATGTCAAAGTTTTAATCTCAAAAAGTTAAAAGTTAAGTATTGTGGAAACTGGAAACTAAGGCCAAAGGATCAAATAACAATGTTATTAGTAGTTCTACTAGTTTAGAAGTCTGTGACGAAGTTTAGTATGTAGTTATATAAAGTAGTATAATGTAGATATGCAGCGGGTAATATTTTTCATATCAGTATTTACCCTCCACCCATCAAATTTATACTCTTATTCAACCCAATTGGGGAGATTATGGTGCGAAACCCATACATTTTTATTCACCTACCATTCCTAGGAAGAATTGAAAATTTTACTTTATCTCAATTGGAGAATACGTGCTACTTTCATAAAAGGTCTTAGATTTAATTTTCACATAATCCTCGTATTTAGTTAGCCTATTTTGTAATCAAAAGAATATAAGTTAAATTGACTCAAATCTAAATTTATTTTTTTTAATTTATCGTACATTAAATTTGAGCCAAATTTTAGATTTTCAAATGAAATTTTAATTATGAAACACGCCATAAGAAAAGCGTCGAAACAAAATTCAAAACTTTCAAGTTCCAACCAAGAATTCACCTACAAATATAAATTCCCACTAGCTTTTATAATGCAACCAAAAAATATATCGCATCACATTAGTCGTGTTATAAAGTTTTATAAATAACAAATTGATAATTTTCAAGTCGTAAAGGAGTAATAAAACCTCATCTTTCTTTAAGATAAATAACTCCTATTAACGGATCATTGTTCATTAGTGCGATTATTAACATTTTTGCCCATTGCACTATGCTAGCTACTTCCAACCTTCTCAAAAAAACATGGAAGTGAGAATCTAGTGCCTCACCAAAACACATTACCCTTCACCGTTTGAGCCATAAATCACAAAAGTTGGAGAAGAACAAAAGATTCACAAATTTTATTTCATAAATTCTTAAATGAGATAGTTTTTTTAGTAAGACTATGTCTATTGGGATTAGAAAATGGACTAATTATATGGGCATGTCTCATAGATTCATTTATTTCATAAATTCTTAAATGAGATAGTTTTTTTAGTAAGACTATGTCTATTGGGATTAGAAAATGGACTAATTATATGGGCATGTCTCATGGTGAGACGATTTCATACAAGACAAGCTGAAGAAAGAATTTCATTAGCTAGTCTCCAAACCGAACAGCAACCATAACCCACAAACTCAGAAGAGAAGACTTCTTCTTTCCTGAGTTGATCCTGAGAAATTAGATGGCATAACATAGAAATAAGGCATTCATGAAAAAGTATTCGCGGGATCATTTTGATCGCTCTCTTATCCTGAAATATCTACTGATCATCACAGAAGTGACTTACAAAAAAGAAACATGGTTTCCTTGAGTAATTGTTGTCTTAGAAAAGCATACAATGTAAATTTTCAGAAACCAAGTAAAAGGGGAAGGGGTTGTTCTAGCTCTAATTGTTTCCAATCGGAGGAGCCCCTAAAGACCATACAAAAACAGATGAAGTATCCATCATAAAGGCATGGAGTTGCCTGCAGCAAGAATAGATACCAACATATTAGTGATTATGTATGTAATAGGAGGTGAATCCATTGGCACAATGTCATAGAAGTTGCAAATCAACCAATTCTAAAAAAACGAGCGGATATTAGAAGTTTGAACAAGTATATAGCGCTAGTCGTGATCCATAATACTTCATTCATCAGAAAAGAATTGCCATTAGCCCATATCCTGCCCATTAGTTCCAAAAAGTACACTCTCTTGATCAACTTCCATGGTTGGAAATTAGAATACTTTTGGGGTCAGGTCTTGATAAAAAGCAATTAGGCAATCATGCACCATAACACAAGAAGAAAATATATACACACATGGATTCAGCACTGGGATTGTCTGGAGTCTTGCTAATGTTACAATGCACACAACAAATACATAAACAGCAAAATCATTATCTAGAATCCATAAAATTAAGTCACATCATACATTCAGAGATAAATTCATTCTGACAAAAAATCTGACATAGACACATCGTTTGTTCTGCCATGGGTAGCCACAAGAATAAATGAAACTAGCGGACACTCAAAGCACTGGTAATGTCGATCCTACTTTTGGCTATACAAGTCAGTCTGCAAACAAGCATGTTGCCAGTATGACAACGTAAGTGCACTAATTGGGATGTTTTCCAAGACCTTTGGTTCACTGGCTTTCAATAGCTAATTCTCTTCGTTTAAACTTTGAGTCTATACGGCACATAAAGCTTCAAAAAGGAATCACACATGTCTCAGAACTCATCTTACAACTTGGTACTTCCACTAATCATGTTTAAGTCAAGACACCATCTAGAGCTCGTTAACTGTAGCTTTTATTCTTATAATCAAATTTTTTTGTTGATTTAGAAAATAGTGGATGATTTGCAATCTCAGATCGACTTTAAAGACATTGATACACATGAGAACATTGTGAAATTAGGTGCAAACCAAGAGATAGATGAAGAACGATCCATCAATGTAAATGACGAAGTGGGTAATCACACTTCTACAAAGTCTACAAATACATGTGGAATATCCAATAGGAAAAGAAATTCATTTGTATGGAAACTAATTGAGAATATCATGTTGGGTGGCATCTTGAAAAAGGCAAAGTGCAAGTATTCTCAAGTTGAACTTACATCAGTTGGTAATAGAGGCACTTAACATCCACACAAGCATGCTACAAAGGCATGTCTTCGAAGACACTTATGACTTGCTCCTACTAGCCAAATACAAGTGAAGATGAAAACAAAGGATGATGGATCAAAATTTTTAGAGTTGGGTAGTATAAAAAAAAGAAGCAGAGCTCAATCAAGCGGCGTCAAGGAAGGACTTAGTTCATATGGTCATCATGAATCAGTATATGTTGTCAACAGTGGACCACTTTGGATTCAAGAGATTTGTTTTTGGTCTCAATTCTTCCTTTATGATGATATCTCAAGCAACATTAAAGCTTGATATCATAAAAATGTATGATGAAGATAAGAAATCACTCAAGGCATTATTGGAGCATAATGAGAGTAGGGTGTTAGTTACTACCGATATGTGAACATCCTCCGATCAAAAGAAAGGTTATATGGTCGTTACCTCTCATTTCATCGACCAACAATGGATCCTTAGAAATCTTACTTTGAGGTAAATGATTTAGCTTTTTAGAAATTATTCAATATATGAGTGATTTATACTTGCCAATAGGCTATTTGTCATTCATTTACTTTTCTGTTCATTCTTAAAGACTATAATGGAGTGATGATTCTACTATGATTCTTGTTTGCTTGATGTTTATATGCTTCTTTTAAATGACATATTGCACATTGTGTTGGTCTACTGTTTTGTGTAAAATATATTACTCAGTAAACACTAAACACTATACATATCAACATATGCATATAAAAACTTGAATTATGCTTTCATATTGCTTGTATCTTTTCAATACTAGTAATAGGTCAGTGAGAAAAATAAAAGCAATGTATTTTCAATGATATAAATATCATCTATTTCATTAATAGATATATAGAGACCATGTTTTGAGTGTTTTGGTCAATGGTGCTCCACAGTCTGAAGTTGCAAATGTTGTTGAAAATGATGATAAAGACCACTTAGATGTATAGGTATATCTGCATATAAAATTATTGACACTTATTTCAAGTTATTTGTTGCATTAGTAATATTTTGTTGAACTATAAAGTGTATAGCACAAAAAATGAAAAAAAATTTGACAAGTATTGAAATGACATTAATGAGTTGTTAGCTATTGCATCTATTTTAGATCCAAGGAACAAAATGGATTGTGTTAAGTTTTATTTTGATTGTTTTATGATGTTGAAGTTGAGATGCAAATTGAAAGAATTACGAAGCTTCTTGATATCCTGGTTGATGAGTATCAACTATCAAGGGAAAGAGAAGAGTGGATGAAATTTATGGGCGTAAAATAAAATTGCATAGACTAGCACAAATAAGTGGATCCAATCTTTGAAGTAGATCATTATTTAGCCGGTGAACTACTATTGGAAGACGATGAGTTTGATGTTCTAAATGGTGGGGTAAGGAAGATAAGCATCCAATTCTAAGAAAGCTTGCCAGAGATATTCTTGTTATTCCCATATCAATTGTGGCTGATGAGTAGTAGTCCTCACAAATGTAGACTTCATTTTCATATCGTTAAAGAATTAATGTATTTGCGAAACTGAATGACTGATGACCTAAAAGGTAATACACTTATTACTTTCTTCCTGTATTTTGCTTTTCTGTTATTAATTCAATTTTGTTTTTCTAATTTTTGTATACAGCTATAGTGTTATCCACACTTTACTTTACTATTATTAATTTCAAATTTTTTTTGTCATTTTATCTTCCATTAACCCTTAAAATATCCAGCAGGTAGCTAACTTTTTTCCTCCTCTGGTTCATTTTAGGGTACATTGGAAAACTATCATGGTTATACAACTGTTAATGAAGATTTTGAGGTTGAAGGTGATGGGGAAGTAGTTGATATCATAAATTTGGTAGTTTTTCAATATATATTTTTAAAAATACATATTCTTTTGATTAATATGTCTTCTTATGACATTTTGTAGCATCTTGATGATGAGCCACATGATTAGATGAAGGAATGAAGTGCTTAGAAAATAGATGACTTGGGAATTTGATTAGTGATTTGACAAAGATTAGTGTGTAATTTGGATTCAGTGTTTTCAATGATTGTATTATTGTAACTTGGATTTTAGTGTTTTGATGTTGCTTGTATTGTTGAAGTAATTTGTGCTATGAAGAATAACTATGCTATTCCTTTTTGATTCTAAGTACCAAAACTTTGTTCAAGTAATTTTCTATAAATTTTAGGATCTTAGACCCTGGGGTCTAAGAAGGGTTAAGATTAGGGTCTAATTATATTAGACCCTTGCATCTCAATTATGAAAATAAATTATCTCTCTAAACCCATTTTTGTGGATCAAAATTAAGCATCCATAAACTTTAATCTAGAACAGCAATAACATTTTGGAATACAACAAAACAAGAAACCATTGAAATTTAACAAATACAGATGCATAAAATGCTATTAACTCTTGATAAACAAGATTCTGTAAGTAAAAGGAAGAAAAAAGAACGAAACCTTGAGGAACTAAACACCAAGTCTGGGAGTCAACAGATAAAACAGACTGTAATCTAGCAGAAGCAATTGCACTGTGGAGTGGCAACATTGAAAGTAAGCAGCTGGATTCAACAGGTAATCTCCTAAAACCCCAGAAAAACCCATTTTCAGTTGTGCAAACAGACAAAAATTATACAATTGATTACATAAAGAAAAATAATGAAAAGGAGAAAACCTGGGAAGACGAGTAATGCGCTTTGTGGAAGAAGAAACTTGAG
The DNA here is from genome assembly GCF_026212465.1 of Amaranthus tricolor. NCBI lineage: Eukaryota > Viridiplantae > Streptophyta > Magnoliopsida > Caryophyllales > Amaranthaceae > Amaranthus > Amaranthus tricolor. Next base: position 9,769,334 of record NC_080062.1, on the reverse strand, counting down.
AATTGAACAAGTTAACAATGGCGGAATTTGATTTGCCTTTCACCAATCCTCGAAGAATTGATAGCCTAGATAGAATCGCTGTGCTGCTCATTGTTTCTTCTATGCCCTACTAACTCAAGTTTTTCTGCAAGGTAATGCTAATACTTAGAAAATGGAGTTATTTTCTTTTAATGGGCTACTAGCCTTCTTGCTTACTCGTTAGGCCCATAAGAAGGCATAATGTAACACGAAAATTTGAAAAAAATAAGACAATTAAACAACTTATTTTCCAAAATAAGCTTCGTAAAAACTTATTTCTCAAAATAAGCGTCCGTACATCCAAACCTAGGTTTGGTAAAAGTCATTGTTAGTAACAGCGAAAGAGGAAAAAAAAATTAAAAGCCATAAGTCGCTGTTACTAACATCGACTTTAAGGTTAACTGGTCAACTCCTTAATCTCGTAGGTTGGAATGAGAAAGTAACTGAAAACTGAAAACTTAAAACGCATTAAGTCGCTGTTACTAATAGCGACTTACTCCAAGGCTAGGTTTGGATGTACGGACGCTTATTTTGGGAATTAAGTTTTTACGAAGCTTATTTTTGGAATTAAGTTGATAAAACATTTTATTTTATTCAAATTTTCCACAATAACCTCTCATATCGAGATCGTCTCCCCAAAAGTTAAAAGTTGAAAAATAAAGCCCAAAAATTTGGACGAGACCGTTGCAAATTAAGACGAATTGTGGGCTGGCCCATTTAACATGCGTGTAACAACATTTTATTTTTTTGGGCATTTATCAATTTTAAACATCGATACTTTTTGCTGAGATAGATGTGTGGGCACACATTGATGGATCGAATTAGGAACCAAGTGTTTGGGGACAAACTAGGGGTAGCCCCTATTTCTTGAAAAATGCGCGAAAATAAATTGAGGTGGTTTAGACATATGCAGAGAAAGACTTTCGCCACCCCCGTAAGGAGGGTAGAAAGCATTATAGTAGAGGGTAAGACGAGTCGAGGAAGACTCAGGAGAACTTAAGATGAGCAAATAAAAGTTGACTTACATAAGTTAAACCTCTTTGAGGGCCTGACTAGAGATAGGGGTAGTTGGAGGCTCCATATCCATGTTTTAGACTGCTGATGTCCTCTTAGATTACCTTTTGTTGTTATTGTTATTTTGCTTTTCTCGTTTCTTTCATTACTCCCTCCTATTCATCTTAAGTGTCTCATTTACTTTATTCACTTTATCCAATGTACTTATTTAATTCTTAATAATTCTAATTATGCATAATTAAAAATTATAAAAAGTTGATATCAACAAACTTTATATTAAAACGAATCAAATAAGATCTCATATGACTATGTTTTAACTTATAGATTAATAATATAATACACTCTAAGAGTGATAAATGAATAATGTCCTAAAAGTAAATGGGACACTTAAGGTGAATAGGAGGGAGTATTAGTTTTTTGTTTTCTTTTATTTTGTAATTGGTTCTACTAATTTATTTTATTTATATGCATTTAATTTATCTTTTCCATGTAGCCACGTCTCCTTATCTTTCTCGAGCCGAGAGACTCCTTTGGTCGCGCTCTCCTTTATGAGTTGCAGCCGTCCTTCCCTCCCCAGACCCTGTCCATAGTTTTTTATGAGCGGGATACACTGGGTAGGATAATGATGATGATGAAGGTCAAAATTGATATCTTTTAAGACCAAAATTGAAAAATGCCCAGAAAATTTTAAAAATGTCCAGGTTGTTACACGCGCAAATTGGACCGGTCCAAATTGACAGTCTCATTACGATGTCGTCTCGTCCAAGCTGAAAATAAAAAGGGTTCAAACTTCAAAAATTAAAGAGTATAAATTCAATTATGACATTAAAAATATAAATTTCAACTTAAAGAAAACCTAAATGGATCAATTAAAATAAACTTTTTTAATTATTTGTTAGTTTTTTTATTGGCTTTTCCGATAAGAGAATTGGTGTATATTCTTAATTGTTCCTTTTTACTTAAATTATTAATATACCTTGGTTTTTATTGGTAGAGTATCTTTCTCAAGTCTTTGATACTTTCACAAAATAATGTTCATATTCATGAAGTATGGGATCTTATAGTTCATCTCCGAAACTTAGCCTCATTTGTCAATGTAACAGTCTAAAAATAATTAAAATTAATTTTAATAAATGTGGAAACTTAACTAAAATATCAGTCTATTACATTGACAGTTACATAATGAATTACTCGATTAACTATTTTATCACTTAAATAACAACCTAATAATTTAAATATTAGAGTTTAAATATTTTGAATATTTAAGAAATTACATTACAAATAAAATTTAAAATAATTTAAATATAAAAATTCCTGCAAAAAATCCAACAAAATTCTATTTGTAAGTTGAACATTTCATAATTTTTCTTTTTAATTTGAAAAGTTATCTTGCTAGTTTAATACCAATATTTCAGAGATGGCAAAATGGGCGGGTGGATGCAATATTGCACATGTAAGTATGAATTCAACTCATCCTACCCACTAAGTCCTAATTGGATATACCCATCAATATGTTAAAGTATATAACATAACTATAAATAAAAACTAATAATCTAGGTGAACCTCACTTTACGATCCCCTCTGCAAAAATAAGAATGCAAGAAAAACAAGGGAAAAACACCTAAAATTAAAAAAATTGTGAAAACAATATAAATTCACATAAACAAATTCATTAATTTCATAGTTAATAACAAACACATATATCCTATTATTAATTTGAAGGAACGATAGGCTGGGGCTTTACCCCTATACCTACTTCATCAAGAAGTCTTCACCTTTAATAATTCATTAAGGCCAACAGAGTAGTGTCAGGTAATCCTAGTATGCACACCACTTCTACTTGGATCGCAACAAATAGAAGGAAGAGCAACACCATATCGAATAACAGAAATAATAATTTGTCGGCAGCTATACTAAGCAAACAGGGCAACATGTTTATCACCCTTATGCTTGGATCACAACAAATATAAGAGTTTCATTTCCCTCATGTTTCACCTTACGTGATTTGATATATTTTGAAAATAAGTCGCAAGCACACAACCATATAATCAAACATACATTATACATATTATTTTAGAATCATAAATTTTTCTCAAAAAAATATATCTCAAAAATATTCAATTCTAAACTCATTTTCCAAATCATCATTTTAATATCAATTGGTGGCAACAAGAATTAATATCATAACTATATTTCTCCCCAATTCAACCGCATTTTAAATTCGTCATTAAAATAAAATAATAATATAAATTTCATCAAAATAGTATTATAAATTAAAGGGAAATTATCAATGGTACCCTTAAGTTTTGGCACTTTATCAATGGTACCCCTAAGTTTTTTTTTATTAACAATGGTTCTCTTGTATTATTGATCATTTTACAACCGTAATCTTTTTTAACTTTTTCCGTCCAAAATCAATCAAAACCGTTAACTTTTTTATGTTTTGAATTGAAAAATAAAAGAAAAAGAAAAAAAGTTAACGATTTTGGATGGAAAAAGTTCTAAAAGGTTACTGTTGTAAAACTTTCAATAATACTATAAGTGAGGCCAAAGTGTGCTGCGCTGGAAAGACTTGTGTTGGTTTGTGGGGCCAGTCTACAGTCTTCATAAGTAGTCACCAGCGGTCCGAGGGTGTAACACCCCTGAATTTCCGACCCCTTGTACGAAACCAAAATCGTAAAGGACGGGAGGAAATTCGGGTGTTACATAAAAGAAAAGGAAAAGAATTTGGATAAATGTTAAATATTAACTTTAAAAAGGTGAGTGGAAATTTCGGCAACATCTGCCCTAAAACTGTGCGCCTTTGTAGAAAAACAAAAATTATTTACAATCTAATAAAGTAAAGGCATCAACGGCCTATCAAAACTATATCACGGTGGAATGATTCGTCCCCGGTTTCTCAAATCAACATGCCAAGCATGGATCGTGGTTTAATGTCAACGCTTGTGTTTTAAAATGACTTAACTCCTTAAAACCATACAAAGTTATAAACTACGTAGCGGAAATAAAATTATACAAGGGAGGATACGAGACCTCATAACAAAACATATAGAACCAGAGTTTACAAAAGATAAACAAGAGCTACAAAATAGAAAGATAATGGTATGATACAGGTTATGCTTCGCCCTAATCATTCTCCCCCAATGCAAGACAATGCAAAAGAAACTCCAATACCTACTATGCCTGTCTATGATCCTCCTGCTGCTCGACATTACACCAAAGGCCAATGTGTCATAGCAAAACAATCATAGAAAGTCATCAACAATCAACATAAACATAAACATGTACATGTCAGTAACTAGCATCAAATATAGTAAGGCCAACTACTAGATAACATTATATTATACAACAACATAAGATGATTTCACAAGACACAAGCACAGATAGTTCCGTTTATTGTCCACCTATACTTCTTAATCTCATTACGTCTTTTCCAACCCGAACCACGTGTTCTTGGTTAGAATGCAGGTCTTCACACTCCTCTTCTCAAAATATAAACTCTGGTAAAACACACATAGTATCACTCCACCAAGGCATTAACAGACTACTTAACACATGACCCTATAGAGCTTGTCTATCTTAGAGTAAGTGTGATCATAATCTATCTTTGGGACTAGTAACTCCCTCAAGATAACTTAACTTAGGCGCACTTCTCACTAGCATAAACTACTCTATCATTGAATAAACTTTCTATCAATGAGTAAACGTTCTATTAATGTGTAAACTTTCAATGAATGAATAACTTTCTATCAATGAGTAACATTCTATCAGTGGATCTTCTCTCCACTTCATGGCATAGTGACACGGCCAAGGGCGTTATTGGCCATCTGGCGCCCATGGCAAAGTATGAGTTCATACCCCCTCCAGCTGACCCTCTCGGGTCTTACCTTGGGGAAAAACTAGCCCATCCTTTTTATTTTGTTTATTTACTTATTTATATACATCTTCTTGCGAGGCCCAGCTAAGAAACTCACATTTTCGTGCTCACACATTTTAATAAAATAATAATTTTGATTCAAATCTCTTTATTTTAGAGATCGTAATTGTATTTTTAATTTAGATATATGTTAACATTTAAGATCGTATATGAAAGGAATTTATTAAAAATACTTCTAAATTAATTAAATATAATAATAAAATCCCCAAAAGTTATTAAAATTTTAATTAATGACGTCAAAAAATCTCGGGTTGTTACAGAGGGCCCGAGGTGTTACAATAATATTGTTGAAAACATTTATTAGTAACACAAATTGTTACTTGAGATCGTCTCTATAAGAAACGTCTCAAGTTTGGGCTGGCTCTATTTTTAAATTAAAAAAAAAATAAAAGCAGTAAACTTTCTAAAGACACGCTCCTCTTAACTTTTCAACTTCCATTTTCATTTTTCATTTTATTCTTTCCTGATATAAACCGCTCATGGTCCTCTCTCAAGTGGTTCTTAATCTCCATCTTCTTCAACATTTGCAAGACCATCAAAGGTATGTATTTATACTTCATCTTCACTATTTTTGTTTTTAAAGCTTTCACCATTTTCGTTCTCAAACTTTCATTTTCATTTTTTTGGGGTTAATTGTTTTATATATTAATTGAAATTACAATCCTCTTTTTTTTTTTTTTTTAAATTAAGCTTCATCAATGGTGGAAATAGTGATGTTGAAGAAAATAACAATGTCTACTATTTGGAGGAAGGTAATAAAAGCAATAGTTGTTCTGATTTTTTTTAAAAAAAATTAAGCTTCATCAATGGTGAAAAGGTAGTAATATTGAAGAACACAACAATGACTACTTGTTCAGAAAGGTATAATAAAAGCAATTGAGGGTATAACATAATATGTTTGGAGTTACAATTTAATACATTTGGAGTTATATCTTAATATATTCAGGATTATAACATAATATATTTGTGGTTATAACATAATATATTTGTGGTTATAACATAATATATTTGGGGTTTTTTTTATGTCCCTTAGTTACACATTTTTTATACATATGATTATCTAATAAATTTGCAATTTGTTTATTATAGTGTTGACAAGAACATATACACAAACTGCAAATTTTATTAATTTCTCACCAACGGGTCGGGGTTTTACAGTAATATTGTTGAAAACATTTATTAGTAACACAAATTCTTACTTGAGACCGTCTCTACAAAGATGTCTCAAGTTTGGGCTGGCCCAATTTATAAATTTAAAAAAAAATAAAATAACTGAACTTTCTAAACACGCATTCCTCTTGAGCAATGTATAAAAACTTGTTATATGTCCGAAAAATTATTAGAAATGTATAACCAAAGTAGTTGGATGTATAACCCCAAATATATGTTATTTTAACACCAAATATATTATGATATAACCTCAAATATATGTTGTTGTAACACAAAATATATTATGTTATAACCCCAAATATGCGTTGTTAAAACTACGAAAATATTATGTTATAACCCCAAATATATTATGTTATAACCCCAAATATATGTTGTTATAACCCTATATATATATTGTTATAACCCAAATATATTATGTTATAATCTCAAATATATTATATTATAACCTCAAATATATTATGTTATAACCTAAATATATTATGTTACTACAAAATTTGATGTTATATCAACCTATGTCAAACGTTCACAGTTATAATATCAATTATATTTGGTTATATCCCCAAATATATGAGTTTATAACCACAGTTGTTTTTATTACCCTTCTCCAAAAATTAGGGATTGTTGTCTTTTTCAACATCACTATTTTCCATCATTGATGAAACTTAATTTTTTTAGAAGAACCACAATTGTTTTTATTACCTTCTCCAAACAATAGATATTGTTGTCTTCTTCAACATCACTGTACTGTTTCCACCATTGATAAAACTTAATTAAAAAAAAGAACCACAATCGAATTCAAGCTTTATTATTATTATTATTATTATTATTATTATTATTATTATTATTATTATTATTATTATTATTATTAGGAAAAATTACCTAAAATAATTCAATTTTTTCATGTTTTTCTTATAATAATTCTCATTGATTAACCATTTTGGAGGTATTTTACTAAAGTAAACACAGTAGTCTGATGACTTGTTATAATAAGTTTTATTTTTTAAAAAAGATAAATGTTGAAAAAAAATTCTAATTTGTTTTTATCATTCAGATTTTTTAATGTAAATTTTCAAAATTTTTCTCTAATTTTATATTAATTTCATACTTTTTTGGTGAATTACATACTATAACAGGTAATCGGGTTACCCAAGTTTGCTTTTGGCAAATACTCCTTAAAGTTGAGATTATTCGTAGTTAATCAATAGGTAGGATTATTGCAGGAAAATCATGAAAAATTGGATTATTCTAGGTGATTTCTTCTTCTTCTTCTTAATAATAATAATAATAATAATAATAATAATAATAATAATAATAATAATAATAATAATAAATAATAATAATAATAATAATAATAATAATAATAGTAATAATAATAATAATGATAATAATAATAATAATAATAATAATAATAATAATAATAATAATAATAATAATAATAATGTTATTTTAAAAAATATAATTATATTATAATAATTTTATGATAGACATATTTTTTTCTTTTCCTTTACTACCCCTATCTTTGAATTATTTGCAAATAGGAAATGAGTGTTTTTGAGTATTTTTACTTTTCTATTAGTTTTATAATAATGTATGTCATATAATAGAATAAAGAAAAAATTATAAAAAACTACTTAATCTATAGGTCTATTTTTTACAAAAAACTACCATATGTGTTTTTTCGAAAAAAAAACTACCTAATGTGATATATTTATCTGTAAATGACTACCACTTAACGGAAAACGTTATTTGACCGTTAAGTTTGAGGGTTTGACCAATTTGAGAGGTTAAGTTGTCTATGTAGCAGTATCTCATTGGTTTTCGTATTTTTAAATTATTAAAAATTAAAACACATAAACTAACAAAATAAAAATAAAAGATAGTTGACGTCATTTTTACCCATTATAACACATACGTCGCCGATTATTCTTATGGGATAACTCTTTCGAAAATCCGGTCGAAACAAGTATGTATTCGCCTATTTTCCGATACGTAAACCAAAAAGATATTTAACGTCGTTTTAAACCCATCATAATGATATTTTTTTCAAAAAAGGGACGTCATGAATACGCTTATGGGATAACTATTTCGAAAATTCGGTCGAAACAAGTACTTATTTGCCTATTTCCTCATACGTAAATCGAAAAGATGTTTAACGTCGTTTTTATCAATCATAATGATATTTCTTCAAACAAGGACGTGGCGATTTCCCTTATGGCTTAACTCTTTTGAAAATCTCATCGAAACAAGTACTTATTCGTCTATTTTTTCCGATACGTAATTTAATGTCGTTTTTACCCATCATAATGATATTTTTTTCAAAAAACGGACGTCGCGATTACTCTTATGGGGTAACTATTTCGAAAATTTGGTCAAAAAAAATACTTATTTAAAAATACGAGGACCAATGAGATACTGCCACATAGACAACTTAACCTTTCAAATTGATCAAACCCTCAAACTTAACGGTCAATTAACATTTTTTGTTAAGTGGTAATCGAGAAATATATCACATTAGGTAGTTTTTTGCAAAAAAAAAAACACATAAGTTAGTTTTTTGCAAATAAATCTATAGAGTAGGTAGTTTCTTATAATTTTTCTTAGAACAAAATTAACTTTACTTTACTTAATTGGAAAATTTACCCAAAATAATCCAACCTATTCACGATTTTCCTACAATAATCCCAACTATCGATTAACCATGAATAATCCCAACTATTGACTCACTTAACCTGTGCTGTTGTTGCTCTTATTTTTACCGGTGCAATAGGTAATTTTCTGGCATTTAGTCAATAGTTGGGATTATTTTAGGAAAATCGTAAATAGGTTGGATTATTCTGGGTAAATTTTCCATTTTTTAAAATATTTATCTTTTTTTTATATTCAAAATGACTTGCTACAATAGGTAGCAGGTCACCCGGGTGTACCCAAGGCAAAGACCCTCCTAAGTTCGGATTATTCATGGTTAATCGATAGTTGGGATTATTGTAGGAAAATCGTGAATAGGTTGGATTATTCAGGGTAAATTTTCCTACTTAATTTAATAAATATAACAATTAACCATTTTGATTATTTCATGTGGCCAATTTTTATATAGAAATCATTTTAGCTAATTATATGATATTTAGCTAGCAAATATAACAATTAAACAATTTAATTATTTTATGTGGCAAATCTTTATAAGGATACGATGTACAATTTTATAATTGGTTTGCTTAATTGTATGATTACCTCCTTATCCTTCGGCCACTCTCTTTTTAACCCGCTTCCTTTCCTTTACGAATCTTCGACCATTATTCTCGCTGCTTTCATCTGTCACAAATTTTTCGTCTTATTGTAAGTTTCTTTCCAAAGATTCAATCAAATCTCTTTCGTTTCTCCTCTTCTAAATTCACAATATTAGAATAACAATCACAAAAGTTAATTATTGAAAATATTTGATTTGCTAATTAAATACTGTTTGTTGAAATTTGAATAGATTCGATTTGTTAGGCTCGAATGGCGACGAAGAAGAGTGTATCTACATTGAAGGAAGCTGATTTGAAAGGAAAAAGAGTATTTGTCAGAGTAGATCTTAATGTTCCTCTTGATGATGATTTAAATATCACTGATGATACCAGGATTCGTGCTGCTGTTCCCACCATTAGTTACTTGACTGGTTATGGAGCTAAAGTCATTCTCTGCAGTCATCTGGTAAATACAATAATTTCCTTTTGCTCTTTCCATTTTTTATTGTTTTTTTTTTGCATCTGGCTGGGTTCCTTTCTGTTAATTGTATTTTGATCTGAAATGGTTTCTCTCAGATCTGAATTGGAAGTAGTTTTTTCAAACAATAGGAGTGATTATATATCATAAGAGTATAAGGTTTTCTGTTACATGGGTTCTTAGTTAAATGCTTATCTGCCATCCGAGTATTGTCTTACATGAGGCCGAGGTGAATTTGGGACAATAGAATACCTGAATAGGGTGCGTCGAACATTTAGCTTTGGCTACTATTCTTCGATGTTTATGTTACACAACCAATATTAATAGGATATTATTCAAAATGACCAGGTTCATGTTCTAAGGGCTAAGATTCCTCTAGTGAGGGGCATTGTAAAGCTTTTTGTTTCTTCAAGGGGTTGGCTATGCATGTTGCTCTATTCCTCAGATTCTTGTTTTTGTTACTTATGTTTAGTAAAATACAGTAAAAATATTTTATGCTGTACTGTATTTCAATATGGGTATTGATTTTGGGCTCTTTTGATGGCGCATTCAGTATGGGTTTTGATTTTGGACTCTCTTGATGATGGTTCCTTTGTCATTGATATGTTAGCAATAGTCATAGTAGCTTTTAATTACTCCCTCCTATTGTAATCAAATGTCCCATTTGGTTTTACACACTTGCTGATGCAGTATTTGTATCCTTAATATCTCTAAATGTGCTTAATTAAAAATCATAAAAAGTAAATATTGATAAAATTTACTTTGAGACGAATCAAATAAGTTCTCACTTAGTCACTTGTGACTTGACTATTATGTAATTTGTAGATTGGGAATAAAATACATATAAGAGTGATTGGTGTATGGAGCTAAACAAAATTGGAAATTTGATTAGAATAGAAGGGAGTTTTTATTAATGATTTCGTGTTATGCTTACGAGTGGAACAGAGTAGTATCTCCGAGAACTCTTTCTAGAACATAATGATCATAACACTACACATCGCATTTTCTAGAAGAACTTAGCACCAAATTGACCAATATGTGGGATAGTTTTTGGTCAATTTGGTGCTAAGTTCTTCTAGAAAATGCGATGTGTAGTGTTATGATCATTATGTTCTAGAAAGAGTTCTCGGAGATACTACTCTGTTCCACTCGTATTACATTTTCTTTTCAATAGAGCTTTTTAGTGGAAATGTACCAAAATGAGTGGGATAGAGGGATTTGTAATTTTTCTTATTTGTAATAGAGGGAACCGCTTTTTGTGTTTGATTAGAGTGGGAGAAATGACTTCTAATTTACAAGGAGATTGGAGACAATGTAAAGTGTTTGCAATTTTTGGAAAGAACAGACTGATGTAGGAAATGAAGATAGGCATCCAGGATTATACCCTTTGCATAAAGCCTGTATTATGGATCAGTTGCCTTGAGAATTTCTAGTTTGGAATAAAATGAAACTTAGAAAATACCAAATGTAATTGGTCCAGTTAAATTGGACTTGTATGTAGTAGTACCATGTTTTGTTTCTATGTGTCATTTTTAAATTGTTAAAATAAATAATAGTACTTAATAACATCCATTGCTCTGTAGTCTGCTTTTCTTCTATAGAACGTATTTGTGCATGTGAACTAGTGTTTTCCATATTTATAGTGTTTTTCTATACTTGTAATGATGATATCTTGCTTATTTCTTTGTGTTTTTGTTTTCAGGGACGTCCCAAAGGTGTCACACCTAAGTACAGCTTGAAGCCTCTTATTCCAAGGCTTTCTGAGCTTCTTGGAATCGAGGTCTGAATTTCTTTTGATCTTTAACTTTGAAAAATATGTTATTGAAAGCCATATCTTTTGGTCAACATGTGTTAGTATGGCAATATATATGATAGGTTAAAATGGCAAATGATTCCATTGGTGAAGAAGTTGAGAAATTGGTAGCTGAGTTGCCTGAAGGAGGTGTTCTGCTCCTTCAGAATGTGAGGTTCTATAAAGAAGAGGAGAAGAATGATCCTGAATTTGCTAAGAAATTGGCTGCTCTAGCTGATGTTTATGTGAATGATGCATTCGGTACTGCCCACAGAGCTCATGCTTCCACTGAGGGTGTCGCTAAGTACTTGAAACCCTCTGTTGCTGGCTTCTTGATGCAAAAGGTATTTTTCCCGTTTCGTTTTTATTTTGGGTGAAAGTGGCAAACGGAGTTCTCTATAATGGATAGTTTGGACTTTCATGGCTTATCAGTCATCTTTATGGCTTTGAAACTAAAAAGTGCATGCCGTAAAGCCCAACAACTACAAAAGTCGACTTTCAAATTTGTTTGCGTTGTCAATGCTGTTCATTCCATCTATTAAATGTCAGATCTTTTCCGCTTTACTTTTATTTTTAATGATATGTTAATGATATATCATTTGAGATCTGAAAAGGGAAAATAGTCAAATCCCCCCTTCACTCATTTCTATTTTCTAACTTGTGATTAAGGAAATGAACCTCTCTATTTTCTCTAGGAGACAGTTCTGTTCCTGAATATTGTGTGCTTCAAATTTGGCGTCAATTTTTCAAAAATTGGAAAGTTGTTCATTTGTGCAGGAAGCATTCAGTTTGCAAGTGACGGTGGTAGTTTCGCTAGCACTTGAACTTTTGGTCAAACATTTGTCTGTTAGGTAGATGACACTAAATTTTTTGGCTTATGACAGCTAAGTTTAGATAATAGTCTTGCTCTTACCTTCTGGAATTGTTTCTGATTGTTTGTTCCTTGATCTTTTCATCGTAGGATCTTCAATCTCTATGAGTGACTGGGTTTAGTTGATTTTTAGATCCTTTTGTTTTCATTCTGTAGGAGCTCGACTATCTAGTGGGAGCTGTGGCAAACCCCAAGAAACCTTTTGCTGCTATTGTTGGTGGTTCCAAGGTATCAACAAAGATTGGTGTGATCGAGTCACTGTTAGCTAAGGTGGACTATCTTCTACTCGGAGGAGGAATGATATTTACTTTTTATAAAGCTCAAGGACACAAAGTTGGATCATCTCTTGTGGAGGAAGACAAGCTCGAACTTGCTAATACCCTCATAGAGAAGGCAAAAGCTAAAGGAGTATCTTTGCTACTCCCTACTGACGTTGTAATCGCTAATAAGTTCGCTGCCGATGCTGATAGCGAGGTTTGTTGACTTGTTGGATAATTAGTTATAGATGTGATTCCCCCTCAAATCAGACCTGATTTTGCGCAAAGCTTCGTATTGCTTTTATGATGATGAATATGATCCCATGATTTTACTGTTTTAGGTTGTACCAGCCTCTGCTATCCCTGACGGTTGGATGGGGTTGGACATTGGACCCGATTCCATCAGGACTTTCAACGAAGCTTTGGATAAAACCCAAACCATTATATGGAACGGACCCATGGGTGTATTTGAATTCGACAAATTTGCTGTAGGAACCGAGGTAAACGATCAAAACATAATTGCAACCTTCTGTGCTCAGCTTTGAATGATCATTGATCTATTTAAGTGTTCTATACATGTAATTTACTTTATAAACAATAACCAATTTGCGGCAATATAGTTGGCCTTGTGTTTAGGGGTGTTCAATGGGCCGAACCCCCATTTTGAGCCCGTTTCTGGCCCATTTTTAGAAGGGCTTTGTAAGGGCTGGGCCGAAAGCGAGCTCTGCTATAATTAAAATGAAGCGGGCTATAAAAGGGCTCAATAAGGACCGGAAACGGGTCTCTATAAATAGCATAATTAATGGATAATTTAAATATTATAAATGACAATTGTCAATAGGGATTAATATTTTTCAATTTAATTATTATAAATTGATAAAATGAGGATTAAAATAGTTTTTAGTAAGGAAAACGGGTCGGGTTGGGCCGGGCTAGGTTAGGATTTCAAAGCTCGTGCCATTTAAAGCGCATATTAGGTTTACACAAATTCTTGTGAGAGATGGTCTCTTTGAGAGACTATTCCTAATTAGGTCAACCCATTATCATATTTTAGTTTAATTAAGCTTTAGTGGAGAAAGATGTCTATCAAAGAGACGGTCTCTCAGGAGACCGGCTAGTTTGTTCAAAGGGCCCTTATCCAAATTCGGTCCATTGATCACCCTACTTGTGTTTGAAAATTGTTTATAAATCATAAATGGGTTTCGGGATTTGCAGGCCATAGCTAGAAAGTTGGCGGAGCTTAGTGGAAAGGGTGTGACGACAATCATAGGAGGAGGCGACTCAGTTGCTGCGGTGGAGAAGGTTGGTCTTGCCGACAAGATGAGCCACATTTCTACGGGAGGTGGGGCCAGTTTGGAGCTTTTGGAAGGAAAACCACTCCCTGGTGTTTTGGCTCTTGATGATGCTTAAGCATATCAGTTTTCTTCTAGTTTTGCTTCCTCATCTGTACCCAAATTTAATGATCACGGCTTCGTAGGGGGCCTGTCTTAATATTAGTGCAGGTTTCAGTTAATAATAATGTGATTTTTGAGCATGTAGAGTGACTGTGGATCAAGTGATCTCTTGTTCATGGAACCCAAATGTTACTCCCTTTTGATTATACGAAATTATCACGCTTTTCATTTTAATTCATTAAAATTTTGTAATATTTTTATTTTGGGTATTGTTTTATTACTTTGATCCGATTTGTGATTTTTTGGTTTTTCAAAAACAAATACTTCTATATCTTTGAAACGAAAACTAATTATTAATTAATTTTATTGTACTCCATCTGTTATCTTTTGTTCTTATATTCTCCATTTGAAAATTTAAAATGTTCTTCTCAGTTAGAATCATTCTATTTTAGTAACCTATAGAATTCAAGGAAATTATTACACTTACACTCTAATCTATAAAAATTAATTTACTTTTTAATTCTCAATGTATTTACTTTATATACACCCAATGAAATTTAATGATATTACTATACTTGCACTTTAAACAATAGAATTTTTAATTTTTATATTATTTTATCCAACTTTCATATTATCTATTGTATATTATTATTGTTTATCTTGATATCTTCCTATATTTTAAATGGAAAGATAAAAAAAGAACGGACGAAAAATTAATCATTCAACTAACTTTCCAGTTTTGATGCCAATGAGTAAGTTTATTTGAAGTTTTTTAGATCATTTTTTTTGAAATGAAAGCTATTTTGAATCATATATTATAATCAATCATTAATTATATTTTTTACAAATATGTTTTTTAGAAAAGAAAATTTATCATCTAAATTTGTCATATGATCAATTATTTAAAGATACAATCTACTATTTGTTTAGATAAAAGAAATTACCGATCTCAAATATAAATCGCTAAATCACTATTAAGTTATAGTTGGATCTAATTTGATTTACAGTTCAGATTAAATCATTGTTAAGTTAACGAAACGCTAGGAATCAAAGGGAGGGAGAGGACACACCTTAAAGTAACAACAACGAAAACATATTCTCCAATGTGGCTCAGTTGACCGCTTGACCTTTACGAGTGACTATTTACTAGTCAATAAAAAAATATTTAATAAATAATAATATTTATTATGTTATATATATTTGACTTGATTAAATGATATTTTATAAGTTCTAATACTTGGAGTATTTTTTTTAATGAAAAGTAGTTTTTATTTCTTTTAATAAGACCAAGTTTTATTGCTTCGTTGCGGTTTGATCGTTTTGTGTTTTGATTCGGATTAATCAATTAAGTTTTTTTTTAAATAAAAATTAGGTATTTACTAGTGCTATGCACGATATTCAAAGGGTTTTGTTATAATAGATTTATAATACATTTTTAACCAATATTGCTAATCGCATATAAGGGTTTCAGTTATGAATGTGATTAAATAATAACCAAATATGTATATAACTATTTTATTAAGTAAGAATACAAATTCAAATTTAAACAATTAAAATGTGCAATTTTATTATACTAAAAAAATAATATAAAAATAAATAATTAATTAATTATACAAATAATTTTACATTAATTGTTAAAGTAAATAAACACAATGGCTGTATTTGGTATATGAACTTCATATAGACATGGGCAGATCTAATGGAGGGTCAACGATGTCAACTGACATCACTTAAATTTTGAGAAAAAAAAATTAGTATATAAGTAATGTTCGTTAAGTTGGTAAAATATGGACTTTAAACCAAAAGGTTATAAAAACCCCTTTAGGACATTTTTTTTTCCAGGCATTCTCTTGAGAGACCGTCTTTCCTAGAGACGGCTCTCAAGAGCCCAGACCATTAAATTTCATTTAAAAAAAAAACTGTATCAGGTTAATTTCATTTTAAAAAAAAGGCTCTTGATAGGTTCACAAAATCACGCTTGTAAAAAGAAAAGAGAAATATCTCATTGTTAACTGTCTATCTTCCTCTTCCTCTTCCTCTTCCCCGTGTTTATCACTTCCTCGAAATGAAGAAATCAATTTTTTTTTTCATCTCCCTTGTACAAGCTTCAACTCTACCATCATTGTTTGCTCCTCAAATTATCTAACAATGGAAGATTTAATGCTTGAATTCGATTATAATTATGCGAATGTAAGGTTCTGATATTTTTAAAATTAAGCTTCATCAATTGTGGAAAACAATGATGTTGAAGAAGACAACAATGTCTACCATTTGGAGAAAGGTAATAAAAAATTATGGTTATAAATACATATATTTGGGGATATAACCAAAGATAATTGGTATCATAACTATGAACATTTGATATTAGGTTGACTGAACAAAACTTTTTCTAAAAGGGTTTGAAGTTTTAATTCTTAACATTTGGTAATATAATTATACGTGATTTTTATTATAACTATGCATGTTTGCTTGTATAATCATAGATAGTCATATGAATAAAAAATGCATTAAGACCCCAACTTGAACATATAACCCCAACTAAACTATATTATAACCCCAACTAATCATTGTTATAACCCTAACTAAACTGTGTCATAACCCCAACTAAAAAAATGTTATAATCTCAACTAAACAATATTATAAACCCAATTAAACTATGTTATAACCCTAACAAAACAATGTTATACTCCCAACTACATTATGTTATAGCCCCAACTAAAAAATGATATATCCCACACTAAACAATTTCATACTCCCAACTACATCAACCTATGTCAAATGTTCATAGTTATAATACCAATTATATTTGGTTATATCCCCAAACTATGAATTTATAAGCGCAATTGCTTTCATTACATTCTCCCAATCAGTAGATATTGTTGTTTACTTCAACATCATTGTTTCCGCCATTAATGAAGCTTGGTTTTTTTAAAAAAAAAAAACAAAAGATTGTACATTTATAATTACGATCATTTTCAACAAATAAAATCTTAAATTTTCATACCTTTCAAAACAATCGAATTCCCATATTAAATATTCCATTATAATATGATTTGAGAAGAAACCTAAAATGGTATACTTGAAGATGAAGAGGAAGAAAATCAATGTCAGGAAAAAAAAGGTAGAAATTGAAAGAATCATAAATAGAAGTTGTACAGTTGTTTGGAGAAAGACTTTTTAAAAATGGAAGAAAGAGAGAGTAATTAATTGTATTTGATTATTTTTTTAAAATTTAAAAAATGGGCCGGGCCAAAATGGGATGTCTCAATAAGAGACAGTCTTTAGTAAGAATTGGTGTTTTTTTTCAGCGCCTCTCCTGAGAGACCGTCTTTATAAGAGACGACTCTCCAAACCCAGGCCCAACAAATAAAAAAAAAAGAAAAATCTAAAAAATGACGCGCACGTTTGATCCTATTTAGAGTTGGTTTTATAACCTACAAAAATATAGTTATGTTGTTCAAAAGTTATTGTTAATTTTTTTTGCATATCATGGTGTTATATTCATTGTAGAGGTACGTCATGAACTATATGTTTGAGAGAAAAAACTGCATGCTACCATGTGGAAAAATTTTACAAAATGATGAATTAAACAAAAATTAACAAGAATTTAACGGAAAATGTTACGGTAGTTAGATAGTGCATAAACTGGATGCTACCATGTAGAAAAATCTTATAAAAGTGCTACCACTGACGTTTCATGAAAACTGGATGCTACCATGTAGAATTTCCCGTAAAATATATATTTTTAATGTAACCAACTAAAAATATCAATATATAGTTCATGACGTACCTCTACAATGAATATAACACCGTGTTATGAAAAAAAAATTAACAATAACTTTTGAACAACATATATAACTATATTTTTGTAACATCCCTTTTCGACCCCTTGTACGAAATCAAAACCGTAAAAGACGGGAGGAAATTCGGGTGTTACATAAAAGAAAACAAAAAGAATTTGGATAACTGTTAAATATTAACTTTAAAAAGGTGAGTGGAAATTTCGACAGCATCTGCCCTAAAACTCTGCACCTTTGTAGAAAAACAAAAGTTATTTAGAATCTAATAAAGTAAAGGCATCGACGACCTATCAAAACTATATCGCCGGCTTCTCAAATCAACATGCCAAGCATGGATCGTGGTTCCAGTGTCAATGCTTGTGTTTTAAAATAACTTAACTCCTTAAAACCATACAAAGTTATAAACTACGCAGCGGAAATACAAATATACAAAGGAGGACACGAGGCCTCATAACAAAACATATACAACCAAAGTTTACAAAAGATAAACAAGAGCTACAAAATAGAAAGATAATGGTATGATACAGGTTATGCTTCGCCCTAATCATTCTCCCCCAATGCAAGACAATGCACAAGAAACTCCAATACCTACTATGCATGTCTATGATCCTCCTGCTGCTCGACATTACACCAAAGGCCAATGTGTCATAGCAGAACAATCATAGAAAGTCATCAACAATCAACATAAACATAAACATGTACATGTAAGTAACTAGCATCAAATATAGTAAGGCCAACTACTAGATAACATTATATTATACAACAACATAAGATGATTTCACAAGACACAAGCACAGATAGTTCCGTTTATTGTCCACCTATACTTCTTAATTTCATTACGTCTTTTTCCAACCCGAACCACGTGTTCTTGGTTAGAATGCAAGTCTTCACACTCCTCTTCTCAAAATATGAGCTCTGGTAAAACACACATAGTATCACTCCACCAAGGCATTAACAGACTACTTAACACATGACCCTATAGAGCTTGTCTATCTTAGAGTAATTGTGATCATAATCTATCTTTGGGACTAGTAACTCCCTCAAGATAACTTAACTTAGGCGCACTTTTCACTAGCATAAACTATTCTATCATTGAATAAACTTTCTATCAATGAGTAAACGTTCTATTAATGTGTAAGCTTTTTATGAATGAATAACTTTCTATCAATGAGTAACATTTTATCAGTGGATCTTCTCTCCACTTCATGGCATAGTGACACGGCCAACGGCGTTATCGGCCATCCGGCGCCCATGGCAAAGTATGAGCTCATACCCTCTCCAGCTGACCCTCTCGGGTCCTACCTTGAGGAAAAACTAACACACTGGGGTACTAAACCAGTGAAGAGGCCACCATATTGGGGTTTGCAAGGCCCGCATGGTAACACCTCGGTCAAGGGGCGTTATTGTAACAGACCATTTTTCTTAATCTTAAATATTTTGAAAAATTCAATAATCGTTTCGTTTTATTATTTTTTTTTAATGTCGTTTCGAATTTTATTCCAATCGTTCTTAAGTTCTTGATTTTCTTTTATATATAATTTATTTCTCTTAAAATAAATTACCTAAATATTAAGTCTAGCTAAATTACCTACAATAACTTAATCTTTTTATTTTCTATGTTAATTTATGTTTAATAATAATAAAATTAAAAAAATTAAAATAAAAATAAAAATTTGGAATTGGCGGCAAGCTAAGCTAGATGCCAAAATACAAACTTAGTTTTATCTTAAGGATAAAACCAAGAAGAAAAAAAATCTTGGAGTAATTATCACTTTATTTACTTGCCCATGAAGGAAATTAATATAAATAAATAATTTTGCAAATCTTGGCCTATTTAAGTCCAAGTATACCGTGGGTAAAAGAAAGCGAGGAGTAGGAAAAAAATCAGAAAATTAATTTCCAAATATAAGCTAATTTTTTAAAAAAATTCTAAAAACCCTAGAAAAATTCCTAAAAGTCGTTAAAAAATTCTTAATAATAGTTTTTAGTGTTAATTATAGAAATTCAAGGGGAGAAAGCTAATTTTGTGGCTAGAATTTCTACAACAAAGGAAATTAATTAATAGTGAAATTATTAAAGGTATAAATTCTTACATATATTTATTTACGTAAAATTATGCACATAAATTTTATATGTGTTTATAATATATAAGTTTAATTTTCTGCAAATTTTGGTAAATTAATTCGTTGTAATTTATTTTATATGATTTATTCATTTTAATTGCCAAAAACCGCATAATTTGAAATAATTTTAATTAAAATAGTAAATATTAATATTTTTAAACTAAAATTTTTCTGTACATATATATATATATATATATATATATATATATATATATATATATATATATATATATATATATATATATATATATATATATATATATATATATATATATATATATATATATATATATATGAGATATAAATTTTGTATTAATTTCGTGAATTATAGTTGAGTATAAATATTATTATTAATTTTTGCTAAAAAACGCATAAAATAAGGAATTCATAAATTGGGTTAAAAAAATAATTAATTCTGGAAAAAAAATAATTTATTTTAGTGTTACTGTATTTTCTTTTCATTTAATTTATTTTTGTGAAATTTTGTGATATAAATTAATAATCTAAATTGTTATTATAGGCGAAAAGAAAGAAAAATGAAAATAATAATTAAAATTAATTTATTTTGGTGAATAAGAATATACACCAACTCATTTAATAATAAGTTATTTATTTTAAAATATTTTGTGTAGATTTTGATCTTAAAAAAATTAATTATTCATGTACTAAATCTAAAACTAAGCTATTAAGAAATTAATTAAATGAAATAAAATTTTATTTTCTAAAAGTTTGGATAAATGAGCTAGGATCTATAATAAATCCAATATGTCCTTTTAAAAACATTTTTAGTATTTATTTATGATGAAACTATTTATTTTATCATTTATAATAAATAGACATTTAAGAAATTGATTATTAGGAAATTAATAAACCTTAATTGAAAATTAATCTATAAATAAATACCAAAGACCCATTTTAGTTTCGATTTAGTTTAATAATAAATGATTATTTATATGTAAGTTGTTATAAATTTATTTCTATTATATGTTATTGTAATGTTGCATTTATATGAAAACAGTAACATGATAATAAAAAGGCTTGATAGTAAGGAAATGCCGAACCATACTTCCGGCATGTAAAAAATGTGGGATGTGTTTTCCGGCATGTAAAATACGGCGAACACAGTAAGGTTATTTAACTTGATCTGTGGCTCGAACAACATTGTACTGGAGGAGTGACGACTCCCACTAAGTTAGGGGTTTTGGTTTACCTCACCCTAACAAGCCCTTACATATATCAATCAAAGATCATATGTGTTGCATTCATTAAATAAGAAATCGGATTCCACGCTTTAACACTCAAGCAGAAGTGTTAGTAAATCACGCCCTAGTACTCAAGCAGAAGGACCAGAAGTTATATATATAAAATTTAACATAAAAAAACATGAATCCTCTATTTTGCATAAATCCTTTTACATATTACTTATTGAAAGGCACACATTTGTATACATGTATTGCTAGCAAGTTTTTATACTCGGCTTATTAGCTGGTTGTTTCCCATCGACTGTTCCCTTATAATGGGAGCAGATGCTGCAGGTGACTTTACACGAGGTTATTAAGAAGCTATTGTATTGTCTATGTGATATTAGGATATAGTATGGTATGTAATTTATATAATGAGTATGTAACAACGATAATTATGTATTAAAGCAAGATGGAATATGTAAAATTACATTTTAACGATTTAAGTTTTATTTGCTTTTTTTGAAAATAATGTTTTGTTTTATTTTTTTTCGCAATAATCACGGCTCGATAGACTTCCGCTTTAGCATTACTTACTATTATATTATATTAAACCTATATTTAGAAAAGAACAGTCCGTTACAATATCGGTGATGAAGTGATGATGAAAATGAGAAAGAGATGGTGAAGTACGAAGAGATTTGGAGTATCCTTTAATAAAAATGTGTGAGAGAGAGTTGTTTAATATGGAAAGGAAAATTAAATTTATGGTTAGTTCAAACGTTTGTAACTGATAGGTAGAGTAAGTAATTGGAGGTTAGGTAATTGAAGAGTATGGTGATGATGTGATGATGAAAATCATATTAGTGAGGTGATGATGTGATGATGAAAATCATATTAGTGAAGTGATGATGAAAATGATGTAATGGATAGAGTAAAGCATGAAATGATCTTTTGAGCGCCAAAATACTCTTTGATAGAGTGGCATGTGGACAAGTTTGTCCTGTATTATAATATGTATATGATATATAATATAAATATAAATTTGACTTTAGTTGACCACCAGTTACCGTTCAAGAGGGAGTAGAAGTGGAAGGAACTTTTGAATTTGTAACCTTCAAGAGCTTCAACTTATTTTATATAAGGTACTCTATCTGTTCCTTTTTGTTTGTCTATTTTACCTTTTTCACGCATTTTTTTAGTAAATTTTAAACTTTAATATTTTTAAGTACGCATTATAAAAAATTATAAAAATTATATATTGAAAAACTTTACATCAAGAAAAATCTAACAAGATCTCACATAAATATATTTTATCTTCAATATATATTTTAAAAATTTAATTCAAATTCCTCTCTCTTAAAGTGGACAAACTTATAATGACAATTAAAAAGAACGGAGGGAGTAATTCAAAGGTTAATTGCTCATTAACATATTAAAGAAACAACATTTTTGTCTTAATTACCATTTTCATTAGGCCATCTCAATTACGAGGGATGAGAAACATTATTCTTTCTTGTAACACCTCGCGATTATTTAATGTCAGTAAAATAATTTTAAGCATTTATAAATATAATTTTTAATATCTTGGTCAAATGTTTATATAAGTTATTATAATATATTTTAATAATAATTATCTATATTTTATTTAAGTGATCACTTATTATTATTAAAATAAAATTAAGTATGAATTATGATTTATTTTATTGGAATATCCAAGTAAAATATAATTAAAAAATAAAAAGTTTAATTCCCCAGCCTCCTTCCTCTCTTCTTCCTTCACTTTTGCTCCCTCATAAAAACCCAACTGTTAGCAGCCGCTACAACCCAGCATTGGCTACCGACCTCCGACCGCCAGCAACATAGCCCAGCCACAACACTCCCACGCCGCCACCAGCCGCCAGGAACCCCTGTTCACACGCTCCTTCTTATCCCCACTTCCTCATCTTCGTGAGCTACTCCTTTTCCTTTGTAAATTAGAATTTAATTACATTTAATCTATGAAACGTTATTGTTGATTTAGTTTGTGATAATTGAATCTTGATAAAAATTGGTATGAGTAAGTGTTAGAAGGGTGAATTGAACGTGGATAAGTTAAGGGTTTATATTAGGGATAAAAATAAAGGTAGGATGTACTAATTTTATGTATTTTGGTGATATTTTGGTATTGGGACAGCTTTATAGAAGCTTTTGATAAGTGTTATTACTGTTTAATGATGGTGGTGTTGATGGTTAGAAGTATTAAGGGTTGTTAGTTACTTTTAATAGTTGCTAAATGTTAATTTTATAATGTTTATGGTGATGGATATGGCCATTATTGTTGTTTTGGTGGTTAATTGTTGTCGTTGAAGAATTTATTAATTGTGGGTACACTGTTGATGTTTTATTATCGCAGTTAGTTTATTCAATTGTTGTTAAGAGTGGTCTAAGTTACTAATTGCTTTATTTTTATTCTTTGTCACTTTAAACCTAGAAGAATGTGCAATTTGATTATAAAACATTATCATCATGAAATTGAATCAATGAAATCGAGTGTAGTACATTACATTATATGATTTAAGGGCTCATAGCCTTGTTTTATTGCAAAGTGTATGAATTGAATCTTTTTCACTTAAACATACCTTGTGTTAGAATGAATGGAAACTAATGTGATGGTTAGATCGGATTGATGGTATAATTTATGAGTAAACATGCTTTGTGGGGGTATGGTTAGAGTGTGTATTAAATGTGAGTTATGACTTGTAAGGATGGTAGTGGGGTATTTCTTAGAGCATGTAGCTCTTAAATGGAGTTAAGTGGATTTACTAGTCTTACGTCAAACTTGTATAGGTTCTCAATTTATAAGAGGAAGGTAGAACTTTAGTTGGGTGATTATTGTGACTTTTTGTCGTGCAGTGACGTTTACAACTTACTGGTACGTTTACGTAGTAATTAACTATTATGTGCATTTGTTTCAAAGTATTATCAATATTTTGTGATTATTTGCGTTGTATTAGAATTGTGGGTACTAGAAAGTATACTATACCATTGAATAGTTTTGATAGTGGTACAGGTGAACAAAATAAAGGTATTAGTAAAATATGAGAATATTTCCCTTAGTAGTAGAGAATGAATTATGTTTATATGGGATCGAACTGGTTCCTCTTTTGCTGAGCCTTGATTATAATTAGTTGGCGTGACTCAATTGGATTAGTGTCCGGTTGATTTAGATACCTCGTAAATCTTGTTCTTGTTCTTGGTGTTGTGGTCTTTTGTTGTGCTTTCTTTGTGTAATTGTTCTTTACCAAAACCCCTAAACCCCTTACATTTCATGTTGTGTATCAATTTGTTGTAGGAATTGTGTAATTTCTTATGCTTTAATGAATGAATTTATTTAGTTTTTTTAGATTATGAAAATGCATATGTGAAATTTGGAAAGGTTGTAGAATATGATTTTTTTTATGTTTGTTGGTATGAAAATCATGATGCAGTTGTGTTGGATGACCGTTTTGCACATAAGTATGTATTTTGATGTTTAATGCATTTTGTTTCAATGTTTGAATTCATGAAATTGAATGTAAAATGTATATATTTATAGAAATAAGAATCATGCGTGTAAAATTTTATTTTTTCAGTAAGGAAAAACAATAATAATAATAATAATAATAATAATAAGGAAAATTTACTCAGAATAATCCAACCTATTCACGATTTTTCTACAATATTCTCAACTATTGATTAATCATAAATAATTTCAATTATTGTTTCGTGTAACCTTTGTTATTTAGTTTTTCTTTACCGGTTGCAGCAAATCATTTTTTGATCATTGTCCTCTTCTTTCTTCTTCCTCCTTAAACGCTCCTTATCTCCATTGCTATAGCAGTTCCTTTAAGTTTTTTTTTTTTTTAATTTTTTTTTTCAAGTTCCTTCAACTTGGTAATTTTGTTTGCTTTAAGATGGCTGACCAGCTAAGGGACTATGAAGTGGAATTTTTACTTCTCGAAAACAGTGGTGGCTAACAGCTTGTCCAAATACATGGATTCCCTTTTGTAGTTGTTAACTCCAACAAATTTAGCCTAAGTACATGTACAGAAATGCAGAAAAGAGGGAAAAAGTGAAAAAAACAAGACATTTGAACAAATTAATTCCCAAAATAAACTTCGTGAAAACTTATTTCCCAAAATAAGCGTCCGTACATCCAGATCAGAGCTTTGAATAAGTCGCTGTTAGTAACAACGAAAGAAGGGAAAAAAAAATTAAAATGCCTTAGTCGCTGTTACTAACAGCGACTTAGGTCCTTTAATTTTTTTTTTAATGAAGTAAAGTAGCCGTTGTTAATTAGAAAAATAGCCGTTAGGAATTTGAAAATAGTCGTTGTAATGATGTTCTATAAATAGCTCCATCATTTCCCATACTTCATTATATCAATTCTACATCATACTTCTTAATTTCTAAAGGTAACATTATGTATTATGTTAGTTTTACTTTTAATTTTTAAATGTTAATATAAACATTTGATAATACGATTAAAATATATACATGTACACATATATTACAAAGTATACACAAAAGTCAATATGTTACAAATTCTGAATATGTACAAGTGTTGAATATATACAAAATGTCACTAATCTTCAAAATATACAAACACTATTGTAATGCTAATCCTTCTCCTGTACCCTGTTTAATTGTGACGGTTTACGACGCCTCCTACGATAGTAAGATGCAGTCGCATGACGCTCGGGTAGGGGAAGGGATTGATAGTGTGATGATGTGGCACCCTGTGAGGACCCGGCACCGTAGTCCGGGCACGTTAAGTCAACCTCCTCAAGATGAACGTCGGCATGATAAGGAGATGAACCGCACTCGTACATAGTGGTGTCGGGCGCAGTCAATTCCGGAATGAATTGTTGAAACTGCGTCCCTCGGAGTATGCCTTGGGCAATCTCCCGTACGGGCTCCTCTTGGGAGGAGCTGATGACTGATGCAATGCCCTGTGCCTGCAGTAAGACTTAAGTATTAATGAAATGTATAACGTGTAAGTTGTATGGATAATAATCAATGTTGAAGAATACTTACAAAGTGCGTCATCGACGGTGCTGCGGGAGCGTACTGGGCTGCCGCCATGATACCTCGTGGTGTCATCCATCGACGAGTAATGGAGAGGAACCACGGCATGTAATCCGCCGTAGTAGGTGCGCCTGCAGCGTCGATCGGCGCACCTTGGGCCAGCAGCTCTAGCCTGTGCTCCCAACGAGCGACATGGCGCCAGTTGACCTCTAGCCAGTTCTTGGGTTCCCGACCCTTGCGAGAGTGGTGGAGCTCCGCTTCTGTGTCACATGGAGGCGGGATGCCCTGTACCATCCCAAATTGGCGCAGTACGCGCTCAGGGAGATGCATTTTGACTATGTCGAAGCAGAGCAGAGGTACAGATGCTCTCCACGCCCCTGACAATATGCCCGAGTGCTGAGGCAGTGCAACGTATGCCTCAGGGGGGTAAGGGTCCCATAGAAACTAAACGTGAAAATTCGATTAATAAATTACTCAATGTGATACTTATAAAACAAGTTGTGGTGAAGTTGTTACCTGGTCAGCACGTAGTAGATCGAGTTGATCGCGGTAGAACCCCACGCCCGATCCAGTGGGGGTCCTTGTTCGTCTTTCAAAGGACCACCGCGATCCATATGGCACATGCGGGGGAGGAAGCAGTGGTGGCGCAAATTGATCCAAATATGGATCATGAGGACAACCCACAAGCCAAGACAAACCAAGGAGGAGGAGACATGGCTAGGCAACCTACTGATTTGATGCTCATTGACTTACCTACTGTCCTTGCTGAACATATTGACTTGGATGTGACAATTGAGGAAGTCCAATCCCAAGCTAGACCAAGCATGAACATGGAATCAAGGCAAGAGCAAGAAGTGATAAAGGAAAGCCTCACAATAACACGCAAGCAAAACAGAAGGCTGCTTCAAAGCCCACAAACAACAGAACCAGCAGCACGTCATGTCATCTGCCAGACCACCTTGCAAGCTCTAGAACGTTCAGCCTATTGTGTGTTTGAGCATGGGAACTTGGAGAATAGCATCTCTAGACATGGAATATTAAGCCAAGATTTAGAGCTAGCATGGAGAACCCTCACAGAGCCCACAAGACCAGCTCCAAGGTCACGTGTTCGCCAGCTGTTTGATAGTGGCTGATTTCAGAACACCAACCTTATGACCAGCTGACCTTGTGAGACATGGCTAGATCGTATCTTCCAAGCATTTGGGCCTCCAAGGGTAGAAATGGAATCTTTGTACTAGAAACTTGCCACCTCGAATAATCATGGCCATCAACAATCATTTTAAGAGCACAAGAAGATACGTGGAAGGTCACCTGCTCATTAGATTGTCAGAATGTTTCTGTTTAGCATGTTCTCTTGTTTTAATGTGCACAGTTTTGCACGTGCCTTTTAATGGCCGTTATAATTAGTTATACGTGTCCTTAGCTTGCCAATGTACTTTCCCCTTTCCCCAAGTCTATATATAGGCGTCCCTAGCATTGTAAATAACAAGTTTCAAGTTGAATAAAATTCAGAATTTCAGAATCATTGGATTGTTTCCTTTGCTTCTTCCTTGAATGTGTATGTACATTCAAAAGGGTCTTGAGTAGTGCAAGATCTTCAACCTACTATAGCTGAGAGTAGTCCTTGGCTATACTTAGGGGATTGTTGGCCTTGGAGGGTTAAACTCCTAGTCTTTCAATCCAAGATTCACCCTACAAACTTGTTCTGTTTGTGTGAATCATATCCTTGTTTCATGTGTGTTTTGGGTGTGTTTGGCTCTCATAATACGTGGGATTGAAGGTTGGCTTAGTTCTCTACATTGCATTGAGGAATTCCAACCCAAACACGCATCACAAATGCACCACGTCCAGCACTCCTCATCGGTTGACCAATGAGAACATGCTCCCATGCCCAAAGCTATGAATTACCATTATAAGTAAGTAAAAGAGGTACAACAATATATAATAAATGAAACAAAACGGTAACATGTAAACTTATTATTACCTGTAGAATAATCAGGGGCCCAGCAATCTCCTTTACGTTCTTCCGTGAAGCTTCACAAAGTCTCCTGTACAGATACGCTAGGGCTGCTGAACCCCAGCTGTACCCGGAGATGACCTCCCATGGCGCATCAAGCAACGTCAAGTACAATGGTTGTACTCGGTTGCCAGTCTTGTCGGAGAACAAGACAGCACCAATCAGATAAAAGAGATACGCCCTAGCGTATCTCTCAACGGTGGCGTCATCAGCACCTTCAGAGAGTTGCGAGAAGTTTTGTGCAATCCATGTTACGCACAGGCTACTCCCTTTAGTTACCTCAGCCGGAGGTCGGACTCCTAATAGTCTTTGGACTTTGTCTTGCCAGCTTTCGAATTGGCGTCCATCGCTGCACACGGCATGTCCCTCAATGGGAAGCCGTGTAAGCACAGCTACGTCAAGTAACGTGACGGTAGCCTCACCTATAGGTAGGTGGAAGGTATGAGTCTCCTGGCGCCACCGCTCGACTAAAGCCGTGACTAGCGCCCGATCGACTCTCCCGTACGCGATCAGGTGGAAGTCATGCAACCTCGCAAGCTGAAGGTACGGGACGATCCGTGCGTCAATCGCCCACGGAGCTGAATCGGGATGTCTGGTGTATATGGTTTCCGTATCGGACACCTAAATCCAAATATTATGTTAGCTTCAACTAAAAGAAATATGAAGTACTAAATTAAAAAGGGGAATGACCCGTACATCCCATAGCACACTGCTCCTATGATTCGCCTGCATCGTAAGGACACTAGGGTCGAGCGGGCCTGGAGCTGCTAGATCCATCTCTCCTGCATAAAGGGATTTTGGGTTTCTTGGGTAGCTAACAAATCTCCACTAAGATTGTACTTAAAACTTAAATTGACAGTACTTCTTGTAGTGTCAATGCCAATCCTAGAGCATATAAAATGTTTAAATTTATTCAAATCCATGTATGAATTGCATGCAAACAATTTACGTCTTCCCCCAACATACTTAACATTGTTACTAGTTGATCGTATTGAACCATTCCAAAAGCATACAACAGTCACACGAAAGGAATCCATTTCTACAACAACACAATACAAAATCAACATCACCATCATGTTCATAAATATATTACTACTACACATTTTAAATTCAAGAACAAATTCTCGAACAAACTATTAATTATGAAGATCAAGGCAAATAATAACTACATTCAACATATTCGTAGAGCTTAAGTCTAAATGACCATTATACATGACATACATTTTAAAATCAACACCAAATAGAAAAATTTAAAATTGAACAACAATTAGTAAATTCGTAAATTGCAACAATTGCAACAATTCAACAACAACTTGAACAACAACACCAAATAAAAACGTACCTCAATAAGCTGTAGATTAACAACAATTAGTAAATTGCAAGTATATGAACCTACATTAATGGGAAAGTTCATTAAAATTCACTAAACCCTAATTTTCCGAAAATTGAAAAAAAACAAAAAAAAAAACAGAAAAAAAATTCACTAAACCCTATAGGTGAGGCTACCGTCACGTTACTTGACGTAGCTGTGCTTACACGGCTTCCCATCGAGGGACATGCCGTGTGCATCGATGGACGCCAATTCGAAAGCTGGCAAGACAAAGTCCAAAGACTATTAGGAGTCCGACCTCCGGCTGAGGTAACCAAAGGGAGTAGCTTGCGCGTAACATGGCTTGCACAAAACTTCTCGCAACTCGCTGAAGGTGCTGATGACGCCACCGTTGAGAGATACGCTAGGGCGTATCTCTTTTATCTGATTGGTGCTGTCTTGTTCTCCGACAAGACTGGCAACCGAGTACAACTATTGTACTTGACGTAACTTGATGCGCCATGGGAGGTCATCTCCGGGTACAGCTGGGGTTCGGCAGCCCTGGCGTATCTGTACAGGAGACTTTGTGAAGCTTCACGGAAGAACGTGAAGGAGATCGCTGGGCCGCTGATTATTCTACAGGTAATAATAAGTTTACATGTTACCGTTTTGTTTCATTTATTATATATTGTTGTACCTCTTTTACTTACTTATAATGGTAATTCATAGCTTTGGGCATGGGAGCATGTTTTCATTGGTCAACCGATGAGGAGTGTTGGACGTGGTGCATTTGCGCCACCACTGCTTCCTCCCCCGCATGTGCCATATGGATCGCGGTGGTCCTTTGAAAGACGAACAAGGACCCACACTGGATCGGGCGTAGGGCTCTACCGCAATCAACTCGATCTACTACGTGTTGACCAGGTAACAACTTCACCACAACTTGTTTTATAAGTATCACATTGAGTAATTTATTAATCGAATTTTCACGTTTAGTTTCTATGGGACCCTTACCCCCCTGAGGCATACGCTGCACTGCCTCAGCACTCGGGCATATTGTCAGGGGCGTGGAGAGCATCTGTACCTCTGCTCTGCTTCGACATAGTCGAAGTGCATCTTCCTGAGCGCGTACTGCGCCAATTTGGGATGGTACAGGTCATCCCGCCTCCATGTGACACAGAAGCGGAGCTCCATCACTCTTGCAAGGGTCGGGAACCCAAGAACTGGCTAGAGGTCAACTGGCGCCATGTCGCTCGTTGGGAGCACAGGCTAGAGCTGCTGGCCCAAGGTGCGTCGATCGACGCTGCAGGCGCACCTACTACGGCGGATTACATGCCGTGGTTCCTCTCCATTACTCGTCGATGGATGACACCACGAGGTATCATGGCGGCAGCCCAGTAGGCTCCCGCAGCACCGACGATGACGCACTTTGTAAGTATTCTTCAACATTGATTATTATCCATACAACTTACACGTTATACATTTCATTAATACTCAAGTCTTACTGCAGGCACAGGGCATTGCATCAGTCATCAGCTCTGTAATATCCTTTCTTTTAAAAAAAAAAAAGAATAATAATAATAATAATGAATAAATTTCAGAAAAAAAATATAAAAAAAAATAAAAAAATAAAAACATAACCCACCATTAACAATAACCTCCCACACCATTAACAATAACCTCCCACACCATTAACAATAACTTCCCACACCATTAACAATAACTTCCCACTCTTCCCACCACTCTTCTTCCCACTCTTCCCACTAAACCTCATAACTAACCTCACTTACCTATTATAAATTAAACCAATTACCCTTAATTTCATTCACATTATTACTCACACTTCCTTTTTCTCCTACAAACTCTACCTCCATCTCCCATTTGCTTAAAAATTCAAGTCAAGAAAACGCAAGATTTCGATATTAAAGACAGCGAATTCATAGGCAGAGATTATTAGGAGCGTACGTTGTCTAGGATCGCGTGACAAGGTAATTCTCAATGTCCATCTAATTAGGACTATCCCGTTAGTATTATGTGCTAAGTGATAATTAATGTGTTTAAATAGGATGCATGATTTTATATGACATTATTTTATATGATGTTATGTTTTATATATTTTCAAATTATATTTACTATTATTTTTGTCAAACTTGAATTAATAATTACTATTTTGATAAAATTTATATTAATAACGAAATTAGATACGGTTTAATTTGAAAGAGAAATACTTATAATACTATTATTTTGATAAGAGTTGTATTATTATTTTAATAATGATTTTAAATGCGATTGAATTTGGGAGAAATATATTATGATATTAATATTGCAATTGAATATTCTTGAGATATATTTTTGTTGGAAAAATTTATTATCCTAAAATAAAATGTATAATGTATGTTTGATTATAAGTTTGTGTGCTCGCAACTAATTATTAAAATATATTAAATCACGTAAAGTGTAACACGAGGGAAATAAAGCTCTTATATTTGTTGTGATCCAAGTATAAGGGTGATGAACAGGTTGCCCTGTTTGGTTAGTATAGCTGCCGACAGGTATTATTATTTCTGATACTTGATACGATGTTTGGTCTTCCTTCTATTTGTTGTGATCCAAGTAGAAGGGGTGTGCACACTAGGGTTCCCTGAGACTACTCTGCTGGCCTTGAATTATTTGGGGTGACGACCTCTTGTTGAAGTAGGTATAGGGGTAAAGCCTCGGCCTACTGGCGTTCTCGTTCCCTCAAATTTAAAATTGATCATGTGTTTGTCATTATTAATTATCAAATTAATAAATTGGTTTATGTGATATTATATATATTATTTTCTCAAATTGTTTTCTATTAAACTCAGCTATATGTTATTTTCTAAAATTATTTCCAATTTGATTATAATGTATTTTCTTAAATCATTTTCAAACTTAATCGTCTTACGGGATGGAGTTGGAATTACTCAATTTTTCTGATTTTGGGAGTTTTTCCCTTGTTTTTCTTGCATTCTTATGTTACAGGTTATTGATTGCATGGGAATCGCGGAGTGAGGATCACTTAGAAATATAGCTTTTACTAGAATCGTATTTCAGTTTAAATTTTACCTTAGGTTGTTTAAATTTTATTTGGACACAAATTACGTTTCAGTTTTTTCTTATGTTGTAAGACCCTTTGTTGGATTTAAAGTTATTAAGTTATTTCTTAGTCGTTAAGCCTTACATCTATTTTATTAGAAATAGATGTGGCGGTAATACTCCCATGAGTAGGTTTTGGTTCATGTTTTCATTAAAGGTGTTTTCAAAAGTTCGACCTATTCTGAGGGTGTTACAAAGTGGTATCAAGAGCTTAGGTTTGTTTTGGTCAAATCTTAGGGTCGTTTAGGATTTAAAGTTTGTAAAGGTTTAAATTAAAAATAGGCTAAATGATACAAGTAAAATTATTTTAAATAATTTAAGTAAGTTACAAAAAATAAAATAAATAAATTATGAGAGTGGGGACCAATGGGTTTATTGTTTTGAAGTACTTTTAAGTACTTAATAGTAGTGGTTATTACTTTTAATTATATTTTCGTTGTCTTTCGTTTTTTTTGTTGGTTGCCTCGATTTCGTTTTTGGGGATGGATTGGTTAAAGAAGTATCAGGCTAAAATCCATTGTGCTAAACAGAGAATTACCTTTGGAGGCCCTAAGGGATATTAACTAGCCTACCAAGAAACTGCTTTTGAACCACCAAAGACCAAGCTTATCTCCGCCTTAAATCTCCAGACCCATCTTAGGAAAGGCTACCCCGTATATTTGTGCCATGTAAAGGACACGAGCATGAAAGAGGACGAGTTAGGAGAGATACCTGTAGTTAAGGAGTTTGTTGATGTGTTCCCAGATGAGATTCCAGAGATGCCACCTGTGAGAGAGTTAGACTTCAAGATTGACTTAGTTCCGGGAACAGGACCCATTTCAAAGGCATCTTATAGGATGGCACCTGCCGAGTTGCAAGAGTTGAAGGTACAACTTGAGGACTTGTTGGATAAAGGATATATAAGACCAAGTGTATCACCTTGGGGAGCCCCAGTATTATTTGTTAGGAAGAAAGACGGAACATTGAGACTATGTATTGATTATAGGGATTTAAATAGTGTGACGGTGAAGAATAAGTATCCACTTCCTAGAATTGAGGATCTATTCGATCAACTTAGGGGTGCAGGAGTATTTTCAAAGATTGATTTGAGATCAGGTTATCATCAATTACGAATTGCAGAAGAGGATATAGCCAAAACAGCTTTTCGAACGAGGTATGGCCATTATGAGTTCACAGTCATGCCCTTTGGACTCACTAATGCGCCTGCTGTCTTTATGGATCTTATGAATAGGACTTTTCAGCCTTATTTGGATAAGTTTGTAGTTGTTTTTATTGATGATATTTTGGTATACTCTATGAATCGAGAAGAGCATGAGGCTCATTTGAGGAAAGTTTTAGAGATCTTAAGAGAGAATAAGTTGTATGCCAAATTTTCAAAATGTGAATTCTAGTTAGAAAAGGTAGCATTTTTGGGGCATGTAATTACAAAAGATGGAGTAATGGTGGATCCCTCAAAGGTTCAAGCAGTAATGAACTGGCCTACACCCACTAATGTGACAGAAGTGAGAATTTTCTTAGGTCTAGCCGGATACTATAGGAGATTTGTGAAAAATTTCTCGAGAATCGCTCAACCTATTACTAATTTGATGAAGAAGACCACTAAGTTTCAATGGGATGAGAAGTGTGAAGCGGCATTCCAAGAGTTGAAATCAAGGCTTACCTCTGCACCTGTGCTGACCTTACCGAATGAAAGTGGAGAATATGAGGTTTATACAGACGCATCTAAGAATAGACTAGGTTGTGTGTTGATGCAAGATGGGAAAGTAGTAGCATATGCTTCACGACAACTTAAGCCGCATGAGAAGAATTACCCCACACATGACTTAGAATTGGGAGCTGTAGTCTTTGCATTGAAAATTTGGAGACATTATTTATTTGGAGTAAAGTGCAAGATTTATACTGATCACAAGAGTTTGAGGTTCTTGTACACTCAAAAGGAGTTGAATATGAGACAAAGACGATGGTTAGAACTCATTAAGGATTATGATCTGGATTTGAAGTATTGTGAAGGAAAGGCAAACAAAGTAGCTGATGCTCTGAGTAGGAAGTCAAGTCATACAATGAATGCATTAATTTTAGCAGATGAGTTGTGTGAAGAGATTCGTAGGATGAACTTAGAAGTGGTAGAATATGGATATGTGGATACTCAATTGAATGGAATGACGATTGAATCCGATATTTTTGAGGAAATTAGAGTGAAGCAAGTTACGGATAACTGGTTAACTAAATTGAAGAAGTTGAAGGAGGATGGTCAAGCACCTGAGTTCGAAAGTGATGAAAATGGCGTAATGAAGTATAAAGGAAGATGGTGCATACCGCATGACGAGGAGCTTAAGACTAGGATTATGACTGAAGCCCATAATTCCCCGTACTCAATACTTCCTGGTGGTGATAAGATGTACAAGGATCTTAAGAAGAACTTTTGGTGGCCCAACATGAAGCGTGAAGTTGCAGGCTTTGTGGCGAAGTGTTTAACATGTCAAAAGGTGAAAATTCAACATATGAAGCCGGGGGGAAAATTGCAACCATTAGAAATACCTGGATGGAAATGGGAATCGATTTCAATGGACTTTGTAATAGGGTTGCCAAAGTCAAAAACAGGGAAGAATGCCATATGGGTGATAGTGGATCGATTAACAAAAACAGCAAGGTTTATAGCGATGAAGAATACTTGGACAATGCAACAGATGGCAGACGCGTATTTTCAAGAGGTGGTGAGACTGCATGGTGTGCCTAAGGACATTGTATCGGATAGAGATTCGAGGTTTCTGTCTAAATTTTGGAAGATGCTACAAGGAGCAGTGGGCACGATACTAAAGTTCAGCACTGCATTTCATCCAGCAACAGATGGTCAAACAGAGAGAACGATTCAGACTCTTGAGGATTTGTTAAGAGCATGTGTTATGGATTTTGGTGGATCTTGGGAGGATAATTTAATGTATGTAGAGTTTTCTTACAATAATAGTTTTCATTCTAGCATAGGAATGGCTCCTTACGAAGCCCTATATGGGAGAAAGTGTAGGAGTCCTATATGTTGGAATGATGTTAATGAGTCGATGGGATTAGGACCGGATATGATTGAGGAGACTACAAAGAAGGTAAGGATGATCCAAGAACGTATGAGGGGCGCGCAAGATCGTCAGAAGTCGTATGCAGACAAGAGGAGGAGAGCATTAGAGTTTGAAGTAGGTGAAAAAGTTTTGCTTAAAGTGTCACCAACCAAGGGTATCATGAGATTTGGTAGGAAGGGTAAATTGAGTCCTCGTTTTATAGGTCCTTATAAAGTATTGGAACGAATTGGGGAAGTAGCCTATAGATTAGCCTTACCTATGAGCCTAGCTAAAGTCCACAATGTCTTCCATGTATCCCAACTCCGAAAATATGTCCATGACCCTTCCCATATCATACAACCTGAAACCATTGAACTTGATGAAACCCTTACCTTTGAAGAAAAACCAATAAAAATCCTTGATACTAAAACAAGATGTACCCGGAACAAAGAAATTAAGTTGGTAAAGATATTATGGACGAACCAGCAAACCGAAGAAGCTACATGGGAAACCGAAGTTGACATGAGAAAGCGATACCCCGAACTTTTCGAACAGGTACGTTGAGTTTCGAGGACGAAACTTTTTACATAGGGGGGTGATGCGAGTCTATGAAACCGTCTAATATTTTTTTTTTTTAAACTTCAGTAGTTAACTTTAAGTTCGAGGACGAACTTTTGTTTTAAGGGGGAGTGTATGTAATATCCTTTCTTTTAAAAAAAAAAAGAATAATAATAATAATAATGAATAAATTTCAGAAAAAAAAATAAAAAAAAATAAAAAAATAAAAACATAACCCACCATTAACAATAACCTCCCACACCATTAACAATAACTTCCCACACCATTAACAATAACTTCCCACTCTTCCCACCACTCTTCTTCCCACTCTTCCCACTAAACCTCATAACTAACCTCACTTACCTATTATAAATTAAACCAATTACCCTTAATTTCATTCACATTATTACTCACACTTCCTTTTTCTCCTACAAACTCTACCTCCATCTCCCATTTGCTTAAAAATTCAAGTCAAGAAAACGCAAGATTTCGATATTAAAGACAGCGAATTCGTAGGCAGAGATTATTAGGAGCGTACGTTGTCTAGGATCGCGTGACAAGGTAATTCTCAATGTCCATCTAATTAGGACTATCCCGTTAGTATTATGTGCTAAGTGATAATTAATGTGTTTAAATAGGATGCATGATTTTATATGACATTATTTTATATGATGTTATGTTTTATATATTTTCAAATTATATTTACTATTATTTTTGTCAAACTTGAATTAATAATTACTATTTTGATAAAATTTATATTAATAACGAAATTAGATACGGTTTAATTTGAAAGAGAAATACTTATAATACTATTATTTTGATAAGAGTTGTATTATTATTTTAATAATGATTTTAAATGCGATTGAATTTGGGAGAAATATATTATGATATTAATATTGCAATTGAATATTCTTGAGATATATTTTTGTTGGAAAAATTTATTATCCTAAAATAAAATGTATAATGTATGTTTGATTATAAGTTTGTGTGCTCGCAACTAATTATTAAAATATATTAAATCACGTAAAGTGTAACACGAGGGAAATAAAGCTCTTATATTTGTTGTGATCCAAGTATAAGGGTGATGAACAGGTTGCCCTGTTTGGTTAGTATAGCTGCCGACAGGTATTATTATTTCTGATACTTGATACGATGTTTGGTCTTCCTTCTATTTGTTGTGATCCAAGTAGAAGGGGTGTGCACACTAGGGTTCCCTGAGACTACTCTGCTGGCCTTGAATTATTTGGGGTGACGACCTCTTGTTGAAGTAGGTATAGGGGTAAAGCTTCGGCCTACTGGCGTTCTCGTTCCCTCAAATTTAAAATTGATCATGTGTTTGTCATTATTAATTATCAAATTAATAAATTGGTTTATGTGATATTATATATATTATTTTCTCAAATTGTTTTCTATTAAACTCAGCTATATGTTATTTTCTAAAATTATTTCCAATTTGATTATAATGTATTTTCTTAAATCATTTTCAAACTTAATCGTCTTACGGGATGGAGTTGGAATTACTCAATTTTTCTGATTTTGGGAGTTTTTCCCTTGTTTTTCTTGCATTCTTATGTTACAGGTTATTGATTGCATGGGAATCGCGGAGTGAGGATCACTTAGAAATATAGCTTTTACTAGAATCGTATTTCAGTTTAAATTTTACCTTAGGTTGTTTAAATTTTATATGGACACAAATTACGTTTCAGTCTTTTCTTATGTTGTAAGACCCTTTGTTGGATTTAAAGTTATTAAGTTATTTCTTAGTCGTTAAGCCTTACATCTATTTTATTAGAAATAGATGTGGCGGTAACACTCCCATGAGTAGGTTTTGGTTCATGTTTTCATTAAAGGTGTTTTCAAAAGTTCGACCTATTCTGAGGGTGTTACAAGCTCCTCCCAAGAGGAGCCCGTACGGGAGATTGCCCAAGGCATACTCCGAGGGACGCAGTTTCAACAATTCATTCCGGAATTGACTGCGCCCGACACCACTATGTACGAGTGCGGTTCATCTCCTCATCATGCCGACGTTCATCTTGAGGAGGTTGACTTAACGTGCCCGGACTACGGTGTCGGGTCCTCACAGGGTGCCACATCATCACACTATCAATCCCTTCCCCTACCCGAGCGTCATGCGACTACATCTTACTATCGTAGGAGGCGTCGTAAACCGTCACAATTAGACAGGGTACAGGAGGAGGATTAGCATTACAATAGTGTTTGTATATTTTGAAGATTAGTGACATTTTGTATATATTCAACACTTGTACATATTCAGAATTTGTAACATATTGACTTTTGTGTATACTTTGTAATATATGTGTACATGTATATATTTTAATCGTATTATCAAACGTTTATATTAACATTTAAAAATTAAAAGTAAAACTAACATAATACATAATGTTACCTTTAGAAATTAAGAAGTATGATGTAGAATTGATATAATGAAGTGTGGGAAATGATGGAGCTATTTATATAACATCATTACAACGCTTATTTTCAAGTTCCTAACGGCTATTTTTCTAATTAACAACGGCTACTTTAAAGGACCTAAGTCGCTGTTACTAACAGCGACTAAGGCATTTTAATTTTTTTTTCCTTCTTTCGCTGTTACTAACAGCGACTAAGGCATTTTAATTTTTTTTTCCTTCTTTCGCTGTTACTAACAGCGACTTATCCAAAGCTCTGGTCTGAATGTACGGACGCTT
Organism: Amaranthus tricolor; assembly: GCF_026212465.1. Taxonomy (NCBI): domain Eukaryota; kingdom Viridiplantae; phylum Streptophyta; class Magnoliopsida; order Caryophyllales; family Amaranthaceae; genus Amaranthus; species Amaranthus tricolor. Next base: position 9,730,264 of record NC_080062.1, on the reverse strand, counting down.
ATTTTGGGAAATAAGTTTTAACGAAGCTTAGTTTGGGAATTAATTTGTTCAAATGTCTTATTTTTTTCACTTTTTCTATGCGGATTATGGAACGGGATTTGACCACCAAGGGCTTAAAGGAGAGAATATAAAAATTATTTGGGAGGTTTTGCAATGTTTAATGGTAATTTTTTTAAAAAAAATTATTACCAGCTAAAATCGGTAGTGGGTACCAAACAACAGCACATATTAAGTGAAATAATAAATGGGATGATTCATGTTTAATAGATAGTTGGGATTATTATAGGAAAATCGTGAATAAGTTGGATTATTCTAAGTAAATTTTCCTAATATAATAATAATAGTAATAATTATAATAGACAAATTATAATGAATTATAAAAGTTATTTACATTGTCGTGATTTCTATAGCCGTAGAATCTTTGAATTGATTGGATTATAAGATTAAGTGATGGACTTGCGAGTAAGTAGCGTTTTTAAGCCGTAAAATTTTGTGTCTTGGGGGCGCTTTCATGTGTTGTGGTCAAGCGGTAAGAATAAGTTAAGTTTATCATATGTTTCGTTGCACTTGTTTGTTTGTTAGAATATGTAGTAGGCACCTTCTATATGCAATGACAATGCTCGTTTTGACTTTTGAGATCTCAAAACTACCAAAATAGGCAAGTTTAAGTTGCATTTTATGTCTTTTGTGGTATGTTTGATTTACTTGAGTTGTTTGTTGATTGTTGAGATGATACATCTATTGGTGGCATTAGGATGTATTAGTTGTATTTGTTCACGTTCTTATACGTGGTTTTGTATTTTACTCAAATCATAAAAATAATGAATAAATTACTAAGTCATTTAGCGGTTTATTTGTATTTTACTTTAAACATAAATAAATTACAGTGACTTAGCGGTGCTCTCACTTTTCCATCAACCTCCTCATGTTAAATCTACATTAAAACGTCAACTTACTTGAGTTGAAAGCTTAGAAACAATGAATTTTACTACGCAAACGAATTCGTCTGATATGATCTCAAATGTAAGTTGGCACCCTACTTGCTTGAACAGGACCATATATGTAAATCGATGGTTGACCTGGATCAGGACCCACTCTGACCTTCCATGACCATTTTTCTAGCTTTACAACAATATCAAATAATCATAAATTGATAACCACATTCCCTAGTGCTTAATCATGGCCGAGCAGCATTTTCTAAGTCATACAAATGAACCGTTAAATTTGCTATATTGATGACATTGTAGATAAAATCTCGTTGCAAAATGACCCTTCTTTTGCGTATAAGATGCACGAGTAAAATGAAAACCAATAGTAATTAGATATCTCGCCCGTACAAGCATGCAATTCATCTACTGATTCAAATTGTCTATCTGTAATAAATCTTGTAGAATAATGTACTTCTTTATTACCAAATTCTCTAAGATATCCTCCAAATATTTTTAAATCAATTAAATTTTAAAAACATTTATTAAAAAAACAAGTCGAACAAATTGTGCACCTTGACATAAGTCAAGTCGCAAAGAACGTGCGACTTGTAATTTTTTTATAAAAATTACAAAATGTTATTGAAAAACTTAAAATCATTGCTCAATTCAATACTTTTGGGGTTGTATTTACCGTTCATATTATTTTAATGTTGAAATTGAGTTGACAGAGTTTATTTTAGAGGAAAGACATAGATAAATGACTTGGCAACATTAAAATTTTAATAAAAAAGGTGATGACATAAGGAAAAAGGTGATGACAAATATCAATGAACTTAAATATTTAGGATTAGTAATCTACAGTAATAGAGAGGTTGATGAAGATGTAAGACATCGAATTCAAGTTTGATGACTTAAATAGAGAGCACCCACTAGGGTGCTAAGTAATAGAAGTTTCACGACTTGATTAAAGGATAAATTTTATAAAGTTGCAGTTCACATATTTTATTTTAGATATAACTTTTGCCAAATGCTTATTTTGAAAATATTTTTTTATAAAGAAGCTTAATATATTAATAAGTTTTTATGTAGTCCTCTTATATTATTATTCGTTCATCATATCCTATAATATGATAAATAAATAAATTCCACTTTTCAAATGAAAAAAAAAACTTGAAATTCCACTTTTCAAATGAAAAAAACTTTTACGTAAAATAACGGAGAGCCACTTTCATTATCTCCCTTCATCCCTACGTTGCACGTTAAATCTGCAATTTTAAAATCCAATTGCACAAAAACCCTAACCTCCATTGTTGCAATTGCGCACCTATAGCTACCAGTTTTACACCGCCATCCGCCATCCGCCATAAACACCTGCAGTAACCATCCCGGCAGCCTTACTTCCCGTACGTCTATCTCATGCGTCGTAGCCGTTGTGTACAGCACCGTGATCACCAACACCTCCTCAACCCGTTTTCCTCTTCTCTTCCCTTCTATTAGAGGTACACTCTTTCCCAAAATAAATTTAGTGTCCTTTGGAGTTAAATCTTACAAATTAATTAAGTAACCTTGATCTCGAAACCAAAAAGTTTGGTAATTAAAATTAGGGGTATTACATCAACACTTTTTAAGCCCCGTCAGTTATTATTTGTATGATAGTTAATGTTATGTACAATTTTTTGTTTGATTCTTTTGTTATGCTGTTTGATTTTTAGTTTTAACGCTTGCAGATGAGTGTTGACAATGATTCCCCAGTAAATTCATCGAGTAGCGATGATTTTGCGGCACTACTTGATGCTGAGTTAGATTCTGGGTCTTCTGATAAATCCCCAGATCAAGGTTCAAGTGATGATGATGAAGATATTGTTGCTGAAGCAGATGCAAGGTAATAATGTAACATATACTTTTTTGGAAGCTCTGCGTCTGTGCTTGTAATGTTTGATTTAGATTTTTGGCTGTAATGGTTTTGCTATGTTGAAATAGACGGATGGAATTTGACTTGTTGAATAAATTTGCGGCATTAACTGTTGAATAAATTACCCTTTGTATCACATAGCAATAATGTCTATTTAGTTTGTCTAAATGGTATTTATTACTCTTTTAGGAAGAAAAGACGAACGATATTGGAAATGGACAATGGTGTGCAGCTTGATGATTCAAATTCCAGTGGACTCGATGCTTCTGCTTTAGGTTTGCTTCTCACATCATTATTTTGGCCTCTACTTTCTACATAGGTAATTGTTGTGCAGGCAACGAAAGCAATTACCCAAAAACAATAAGGAAACAATAAAAGATCCAAGAGCAACAATAAAAAACATACGGGAATTCAACGTGGTTCACTATAAACGCGGTAGCTATGTCCACAAGGACTTAGAACTTTAATTTCACTATTAAACAGGAAGATTACTAGATGAATCTTTGAAAAGTCTCTTATGGCAGCTCACTTCTCTCTTGTGTTTCTTTTCTCCCTAACCCTAATTAGAGACAGGTTTATAAAGTAAACCTCTCATGAAAAGAAATTAGGTTACATAATACACGAATAACCGCTAAAAAAATCAAGAAAACTGTCTACATGCACTAAAAGCCGAGTTGGCGTTTCCCTTGGTCCAAGAAACGCGACTCGACGTTCTCTTTTGGAAGACGCACTTCAAGATTAGCACTGAAAGCCGAGTCGGCTTTTCCCAAATCACCAGGAAAGCCAACTTGGCGTTTGGCTCTGGAAAATGCCTTCAATCTCGCACAAACACTAACACTAACTCGTCTTGAGCTCCTCCCCCCCCAAACGCCGACTCGGCGTTTGCTCTCTAAAACATGCCCATCTTTGATTCATCTTCTTGTACCTTAGACTTAGTTCGAGTCACTAAAACACCAACAGTCTCCACCTTGATGAGAACTCGTATTTAGCAAGAACCCATCAAACTCCATGGTTAAAAACTACATCTCCGGCCTCTACCGGTGCAAAGCTCATGCATAAGCCAAGCATCCCATAAAGTCTCCAACCAAGACTTATCACAGACTTGTCACCAAGTAAATCACTCATAATGTTCCACCTGAATCATGAATTCATGAGGCAAGCTCCACCTTGGGACCAACACACCTCTTGAAGTTTTCCCAACATTGCCTTAAAGGGCCTACATAATATAGTAGTCAATTTTAAGAAGTCTACGCAATGTTTAAACTTAACGGAACATGCTTGGTGAAGAAATTAGCTGGAGCAGTCCCAATCTTCTTCACCTTAACCCTCTTGTTAGTATGCAGAAAATGATATCTGACATCAATGTGTTTCGTTCGATTATGATGTACGTGATCCTTTGCTAAGCAAATAGCTCTCAAATTATCACAATACACCGTTGCAACCTCTTGAGGAATAACCGGTTCACCCACAACACCTTTGAACAATATACTAGCTGTAGACAACGCCACTGAAGCCTGTAACGTAGACTTGTAAACTCACTATAGAACCGCCTAAAGTAAACACGTAACTAGTCACGGACCTTTTGGTATCTACGTCAGCTGCATAATCCAAATAAGAATATTTGGTGAACAAGCACTCTTTATCATTCCCATACACAAGCTTAATATTAATGTCCCTCTCAAGTAGTGAAATATCCTCTTCACTCCTTGGCAGTGCTCCTTGCCAGGTCGAGCGATAAACCAGCTAACCACACTAACAGCATGCGCAATATCCGGTCTCGTACACACCATAACATACATCAAATAGCCAACTCTAGACATATATGAAAGCTGACTCGGTGTTTGGCTCTGGAAAATGCCCTCAATCCAGCAGCTTGAGCTCTTCCCCCGCAAACGCCGACTCGGCGTTTGCCCTCTGGAACATCCCTATCTTTGATTCTTCTTGTGCCTTAGACTCAGTTCGAGTCACCAAATCACGAACAATAATATATGTAAGGCCACATGTTTTGTTTTCAAGGCCTTCTGACATCAACTTTTTACTTTAATAGAACATTAGATATGTCTTCACGTCTATTAGTACTTTTATATTGATTGTTAAATGCAGTTTTGTGGGTGTTCTTCAGCACTTGTTATTTGAGGTTTTGTTTGTATTAATACTCAATTTTATTCAGACAAACCTATAAAGGAGTCATGTACACATCCTGGTTTCTTGAAAGATATGTGTATTGGCTGTGGAAAGCGAATGGACGATGGAGCTAGAGTTGGAGCTGGTGTTGCATTTGGATACATCCATAAGGTACACGTATTTTAACCAAGTTAGTTGATGAACCTAGTGCACAAGACATGTTTCTTCACTTTTACCCCTAAACAGATAGTGATAAACTACAATGCTATACAAAAAGAGGGCCTAGGCCTTTTTATTTATAAATGCTCATGCTTCACTGTTTTTAATGGGTTAAAATGTATTGTTAGATACATGGAGTAGATAATCGTCTGTTATGCATAATTTTGTGAGCTTTGTGATTTCCTTCTAGTGATTGATTGAATAGATCTGAATGCTTTATTTCTATGTTTATGTTTGTTGCATGTATCATTGTTGAAAAATAAATGTATTCTTTTAATTGTTAGAAATACAATTGGAGAGATGTTTTATCAATCTATCCACCCCCTAAAAAAAAGGTTTGTAGGAATTTGATGTCGCCAGAAATTGCAATTACAGGACTTGAGGTTGGGTAGTGATGAGATCTCTCGGTTACGCGATGCTGATGTGAGGACTTTGCTACGCCATAAGAAACTCTATTTAGTCCTTGATTTGGATCATACATTGCTTAACTCAACTCGACTGGATGATTTGAGTTCAGAAGAAGACTATTTAATGAGTCAGACAGACTCTTTTGAAGGTAAATCCATGCATTTTATTTTTATATTGTATTGTAAGTACATATACTTCTACTGAATTAGAAATGTTTGGTAGTGGCCTCCTTTTCTTTGATCACTAGTGGGACTTTGCTTTTAGAGGGCAATTGACACCTCAACAAGTTTCTATGTAATTTATTTAGTGTTAAGATCAATTTTTTAGTACCATGTGTTGTAAATATGCCCCCTTCTATTTGTAATTTGTCGTGGATGATGTTAGCAAACTTGTGGACTTTTTAAGCCTATTAGAATTTTGCAATGCTTTTCAATAATAGACTATAGCTTATATAAACATAACATGAAGTTAGATGAATTTGATAAAACCTTTTTGAACTATTCGCATATCTTATAGCTTCAGCTGTCCTACAGTCTTAGGCCTATTAATTTTTGTAATCCTCTGACCAACAAAGTTTTAGAGTAATCATTTCGCTTGCTTTAGATCCTGTTCAATAAAGGGCTTTTCCATTTAACACTTGAAGGAACTTTTTTTTTCTCTGTTTCTTGCTTTCTGCTCCTTTGTCTTTTCTGTTGCGGAACATATCCATCATAGTAGCCGTGCAAGTTCTTCCATAGGACTTTTTAAAGAATTTTTTTTTGTGCGTGGGGGGCTGAGTATTTTCAGGATGTTTATAATGTCTGGTTTTTGTTATATTTCAACTGATATTTACTTTATTGTTGTTTTGGAAAATAATTTAGGCCTTTTTGTTTCTTGTCCTGGAGTTTTAGTACTGACCGTTTAATCTATTTGTTCATTGGGTATTGAATGTATCTTGATTATTGACTTTTCTCAACATTTCTCTGCTTATCAGATTGTTTCATAGTTGTTCCTTTGCACTGTGGTCTTTCTATGTTTGCATTTAACTACTAATCTACTATATAGTTCATTTGTCTTGGTTTATGAAGCCAATCCTATATTGCTAGGATTAAGGCTTTGTCATTGTTGAAAAAAATGTCCCAGCAGAATTCTTTAATCGAAACTTAAGATAACATCAATTGATAATAAATTGATTAGTTTTGGGGGATGAGCCAAAGTAACTGGTATAATTTCCAGAAAGACTTGTGGTACTTGCTAAGATGTGGCAAACGTTTTTTGTCATAGTACTTTGGGGTAGAATGACCGTGGATCCTAAATTTGTTATACCCGGCTGCATGGTTTCTGTTTTTGTTCCTTATTGAATGCTTATACGAATAGCCTGTAATTTTTCTAAACTTAAGACTCTTTATTCTTGAGTCTTGACCCTAAGAAACTGATATAGGTAAGAAAATATTAAATTTTGAGAGGCCTTAAAAATGTAAATGAGTGAATTATTATTTCCTCCCTTTCCTATTCCTCAAATAACCTTGATGTTTATCATTCGGAATGATGCTTGTGATATTTCAAAGTCAGCGTCCATTTATCCTTAGTTCTAATCCCTATTGCTCTCCTCCACCTCCTTGTGTGCTCTTTTGGCTTCAATCGTTTCTCAAACTATTTTAGCTGTTGGGGTGTTTGTATACTTTTGTTCTCATCTAATGCATGTACATTGCATATGTCAGATATTTCAAAGGGAAGTTTATTTCGACTGGATATGATTCGCATGATGACCAAGCTAAGGCCATTCATTCGAACATTCCTGCAAGAAGCAAGTAACATGTTTGAAATGTACATTTATACCATGGGAGAACGCCATTATGCCTTAGAAATGGCGAATCTTCTTGATCCTGGAGGTTTGTATTTTAATTCAAGAGTAATTTCCCAAGCTGATTGCACTCAAAGACACCAAAAGGGTCTAGATGTGGTACTGGGTGTAGAGAGTGCTGTTTTGATACTTGATGACACAGAAGCCGTAAGTGTGCTCTCTGCTCTTACTAAAATTCAAAAATTCCGGTTCTCTTATACCCAGCTGAGTTTGGCATAAAATGTCTGGACATTGTTTCTTGATAATATATCATTTATTTACAAATTATTATGTCATTCTTTTTGGTGTTTAACTCCTTGTGTTTGTTAAAAGCTACTCTCTTTGTTCTCTTTGATTTGCATCCAAGAGAAAGAGGATAGTTTTTTAAGAATGTGGTAATAAATGAAGAGAGAGAGAATTGTATGGATGAAATTAAAAGAAAACTAAAATGTATGGATGAGATTAAAAGTAAGTGATGGACCATCACCCAAAGATAGAAATGATGCAAATTAAATGAGACGGACCAAAATGGAAAATGCTGCAAATTTAATGGGACGGAAGGAGTATATGGCAATTTTTGTGCATGTAAATTAGTAACTTTTGAAAATTTGTGTATTTTGAATCCCGAACATTTTGCATGTAATCTTAGGTTTGGCAAAAGCACAAAGACAATTTGATATTGATGGAAAGATATCACTACTTCTCTTCTAGTTGTCGGCAGTTTGGTTTTCATTGCAAGTCTTTATCTGAGTTGAAAAGTGATGAGAATGAGGCAGATGGATCACTTGCAACAGTTCTTGGAGTTCTTAAGAAGATTCACGGCTTGTTCTTTGATCCTGTTAGTTGACATCTTTTATTGGCTATGATAACTTTTTTTTCTACTTAGATGTGCTTATTGACATGCAATTTCTCTACAGGAGCATGAAAATGACTTTGCTGCTAGAGACGTAAGACAGGTGAATCTTTGTTATTTCTTGCTATTATGTGATTCTGGCAGAGTTTTTGCGCTTGCGTTGTCACAGCTCTCTCTTATCTCCAACTATACCAGTTTTCAACATTTTGAATGTCTGTTTTGATGAAATTCGTGATTTTTTAAAATATGTTTGTAGGATATACCTTTATTTTGTTAACCTGTGCAGTCATTTTTTACGAAGGTTGATCAACATCTGAATAAATATGTTCTCAAGTTGTGGGGGAGATAGGAAATGTAAAATTGTGAATCTTGTCATCCTTGGTGTTTCTGGGTTCTCATTATGCATTTTACAAATGCTCGTAAAAATATGAAAACAACTAGGAGTTGTTATCCATGTGATCTAGAAGGGCAAAACCGCTAAAGCCCAAAATGATCTACTATTAATACTGTTTATTAGGATATCAAAGCACAGTTATGATTTCACTCATTTGTAATTGTTATTTGTTAATTCGTCTCTTTCGCTCTCTCACACACACACTTTTAAAACTCTTAAAATAAACCAATGTATTATTGGTTTTGTGTAGGCATGAATTGATTAAAGTGCTTTTGTTGTGTTGGCAATACTAATCAGCCTAAGAGTTCAAAGCACTGTCACATGATTTGCTAATCTCCTCGTGAATCGAAAAAAAGAATTGTGATCGGTTTTGGCTATTCTTGGGCAAATTTGAACGAATCACAAATTCAAAAAGCGAATTAGCTTGCGAATAATGTTACACTGGTTCAAAATAACTGAATCAAGTGAAAAGGGGGGAAGAGGGAGGTGGTTGTACCACATAACTACCCCTAAAAGTTCTTACAATACCTTTTTGAACATTGTATTTGGTGGTGAATAGTTGTCTTTCCATCTCTAATATCTCATGTGACACCTTTGGACTCTTATTCCTTGATCTCATGCATTGTCAAGACTAATGGTGAAGTATTTAATTGTCATGCATCATACATGTTTGTTGGGAGTTTTGATTGTGACGAATGAAATTGGTTTTCCAGTATCTTTATCAATGAATTAAGCTATATGAACATGATGGTGCAGGTGCTCAAACAAATACGAAAGGAAATCCTCAAAGGTTGCAAGATCGCCTTTAGTCGTGTTTTTCCAATGAAATTCCAAGCCGCTCATCATCACCTTTGGAAGATGGCTGAACAGCTTGGAGCAACGTGCTCAGTTGAAGTCGACTCTTCTGTTACACATATTGTGTCGACAGATGCAGGAACCGAGAAATCACGTTGGGCATTTCAGAATGGAAAATTTTTAGTCCATCCCAAGTGGCTTGAAGCTTCGAACTATCTATGGATTAGACAACCAGAAGAGCAGTTTCCTGTTCAACAAACGAAGAGCAAATAACTGTTGTTAGGACATTTTTGTCACTCTATAGACTCTGACGTTTTTGCAGGACACTAGGTTGATGACTATGACTACGTATAGGTCGTTGCGCCGTAGGGAATCATGAGTTGTATTGTTTGTACAATTGGATTAAAACGATAAATGTATCTAATCTTTCTATTAGTGATCTATGTAGATATGGCTTGTGATCATGAATGTAGTCGCCTCTATGGTTCTATGGCCCACTTTTGGCACTTGTTTCAGCTTAGAACTGATTTATCTCAAAGATCAATTTTAAACCAACATCGCCTAAGCAATTTTAGTTGTTAAACCCTCATTTATCAATGTTATTAGTTCTAATAACATACGTTAAACAAATGAGCATAAGGAACTACGGATATATTTTTTCAACTTAATTTTATTTAATTTCTCAAACGATAAATTTAAATAAGAGCTATTAAATTTATATATAATGTTGAGTTTAAAATTACAAAATTTATTGACAACAAACGCTCAAACAATATAATTGTTTGTAGACAAAATCTTAATTAAGACAGTTTTATGGTGAGACGGCTTAATATTGGATTGCCCTAATTAATTATTTTTAAATAAAACATTTACACCAAAACTTGGACGAGACGGTCGCATTATGAGACCGTCATTTTGGGCCAGCCCAATTCGCGCATGTAACAACATCACACACTTTCCCTCGTTTTTTTTTCATTTTCTATGCATCTATTAATTTTGACCTTAAAGCTATCTGTTTCAACGTAAAGTAATACTTAAACAGATCAATTAAAATAAAAAGTTTCAATTTGGACCTATAAGTGATCAATTTGATATGCATCTACCTAATATATGGTTTTGTTTCACATTTCAGAACGAAGTTTTATAAAATGGTATGATACTATCATTCTATGGATGAATTTCATACAACAAATAAATTATCAATAAAACTATCAATAATAGTGTTAAAATTGTTAACATATTAAATTTGAACTAAATGCTATACAATATATCTATACAATTTGAATACTTATTTTTAAAATGATAATTAAAAATTAGAAGTTCAAAATTGAATTAGATTATAAAACATCCTTGTTAAATTATATGTCATAATTTAACTATTAACATATTCAATTGAACAAAAACCTATACGATATCTTTATAGACTTTGAATACTTATTTTGAAAACGATAATTGAAGCTTATACGTTCAAAATTGAGTTAGATCATAAAACATCAATTGTCAATTTATATGTCATAATTTAGCTATTAACATATTTAATTTGAACTATTTACAAATATATATAAACGTGTTGAGGAAGGAGTAATATTACTATTATTGATCGATAATTAAAGAGTACAAGTACTCTTATGTTCCATTAGAACCATCATGTGGCATTGAATAAGAGTATTAATATTGTACAATGTTTTAACATTATTGTTGATAGCGTTATTGACAATTCTTTTGTTGTTTGAAATTTATCTATAGAATGATAAAATAATGTCATTTTATTAACTTCCTTCTCAAATTGTGAAACAGAACAATATTTAGGTAGAAATTGATCAGTTTAACGTCAAAATTCATCACTAATAGGTCATAAATTAATTTTTTTTTATTTTAACTGATCTGTTTAAAGTTTTATTTTAAATTGAAATTAATACCTTTAAGGTCAAAATTGATACCTATAAGATTAAAATTGAAAATACTCAGAAAATGGATTAAACAAGAGAAAACATATGAGGTTGTTACACGCGCGAATTGGCCCGACGCAAATTGACGGTCTCATTATAAGGTCGTCTCATCCAAGACCAGATGTTTTCTTTTCTATATTTTATTGTAAAATACTATTTTGGGTCTGATATACTTGCTTCGCAAGTATTTTAGCAAGTATTTTAAATACTATTCGTTATTCAAACTTATTTTATAGTATTTTGTGGCTAATGAATAAGAAAAATATAGTTAAGTGCGATCTCGTTTGAATTGTTATGTCACATATTTTCAATATATTAAATTTTTAAAATTTTTAGTTATGAAAACTCAAGATATAAATGACCAAATTAACACATTGAATGTATTTTATAAAGCAAAATGTCACAAGTATAATGGAACTAAGAAAATATCATTCATTTGGCTTTATTTTTATAACGCCTCTTCTGAAAGAGTCTTTATAAGAGACGACTTTCAGGCGTCGCCCAACAATTAAAAAAGACAAAAACCTAAAACTGATGCGCGCGTTTCACCCTATTTAGAGTTGATGTTATAACCTATTAAAGTTGGTGTTATAACCTATTGAAATTAGTGTTATCTAACCAATTAAAGTTGGTATTTGGAGTTGTTGTTATAAGATACTAAAGTTGATATTTAGAGTTCGTATCATACCTTTTTGGAGTTAATAATATAATTTATTAAAATTGATATTATAATTATTATAGTTATATTATAATCTATTAAAATTGATATTTAGAGTCAGAAGGCATTATAAAACACGATTTTTCCGGTTCAAAATGGAAAATATAACAAAACACGACAGAGAGTCAGAGTAGACAGTAGAACCCACGCGAATTAGTGAAGAATTGCACAATCGGTTGGATAATTTGTAAAATTCTAAAGCTGATTTGATAATTTGAAGCTCTCTAATACCTTCAGCCTTCACATTTGAGATCGAATCGAGTCGACTGGCATCGTACTTTTGCTTCATTACAATGGGTAGCGATAGAAAATCTACGGAGAAAAGTAAGAAAAGGAGTGTTGGTTCTCAGTCTGAAGGTTGTTTTTTCCACCCTACAATTTTCAGTTTCTTCACTAAATTTCATTTCAAATTTGTTTAGGGTTTATTACTTGTTAATTGTGGTAATTTTGCAGATGAAATTCATGCCAAAAGGCACAAAACTCATGATGATTATGGAGAAGGTAGCAGGAAAAGAGACAAGAAAGATAAATCTCATCATAGCAAGCATTCCAAACGCCATTCTGGGAAAGGTAATTTACTTGCTTTCTACTTCAAACCTATTTCTATCTAATAAGTAGATGTGTTGGGTTTATCAAATTTATTGATGGGTATTTGTTGATTTTTCTAGTAGGGTTTATAATTTTGTGAGATGAATGAATTAATCATAATGCTATTGAATATTTTGTGCAACTCAAGTAGTTTTTGATTGAATGAATTGAAAGTAATGGTTAATTAGAATAGTAGAATTAACCCCATCTTTTGAAAGGTGATACCCAATAACTTTGATGCTATTGAATGAATACTAAATAATTAACTAGAATATGATCCTAGGTAGTTATCTAGAATTTGATCCTGAGTAGTTATCTAGAATTTGATCCTAAATAGTTAACTAGCATTCGATTTAGATTGGTGTTTCTTTGTTGCGATTTTAGGTCTAGCATCAACTTCATTGAAAACGGTTGTTTTGCTGGAAAATAACGAAGTTTTAGATTATCGTATTCGACACCTTCCCTATTCCCTTATTTGCTCTACTAGGATGTTGTAACTGGTTTGACTGTTGTTATTGGTCATTGCTGGCTGAAAATTTTGGTGTTTCTCTATGTTGATTATGTTCCACTTTTGGATTATGCAATCACAACTTCAATGACTGCTCAGAACTTACACTTGTAGTCTATTACCCTCCAAAATGTGAAAACTTTTTTTTTTCTGGCTGTATTATAATTATTGCTGTTTATATCGTTTGCTGTTCAGCTGCCTCTGTGTTTCCATTGCTGCACAAACCATAATGTCATGGACCGTTCCGCACCCAAATGCTACCAGCCTACCACTTTTGCCGCTTGCACCACCAAACAACCTGATATATTTTACACCTTTTGCTGTATGTCCTGATCTGTTCCATTTGGCTCTGATCGCGGGCAAAAGTGAGCGTTGATCACCGATTAAACCTAGAAAATGTTCTCTTAAGGTCTTGGTCGAGCTTCATTTTTATTTGGGTTTGGGATTAAGTTTTTTCTGTTGGGTTTGGGATTAAACTACAATCAATGATCATTCACATATATTCTCTTTTACCATTCATTTGTATCTATTGTCACATATTCATACTGATCACAATTCTTCATTTAATTTTTCACTCTTGAGACCATTTTCCGATTTTCTTTATTTCTTTTGAGTTTCTCAAAGTTTCCACCTTTCATTTTTTAATTGATATTTTTTCGGTCTTCCTTGCACATGACCACCAAAACAGAATTTATGATCTCATTTTGTCTTTGATACTTACGGCCCCAAGACCCTTTCTTACATTTTCGTTTTGGATTTTATCATTGTTATTGAAATTGCATTTTTGTTCTACGATCCTACAATTCTTTTGTACAATTTTACGATCCCACAATCTGATTTATTAAATTTGATCTCAGTTGTTATTGACTTTTGTTATTTTCCATCTTTCAATTTTCTTTTACGTACACACATATATTTGAAATATTCTATAATCATAATTTTAAAAAGTCAAGTTTTATCAATATGGAGTTTTAAATTGATTATTAAAAGTTTTTTTCGTTTCATTCATTAAAATAAAGTCAAAGAAGTTTTATTTTACAAATCTAAACTTTTTAAAATGTATATTGATTTTAGGTACTAAATATTTTAGCAAATTCAGGTTTATTTGTAGGATCGTACGTTTCTACAATTTGATCCTACCTTTTAGAACGATTTCAAGTAAAATCTCGATCCTAAAAACTTTGGATTCTATTCTTTAGGGTGTGTCCACTCATTTATCTTAACATATGCATCAACCATCTCAATCTTCTAACGATATTTTCTGAAAGCCCAACGATTTGACTCATAATAATGGCAATTTAATGCAATCCCATAGAATTAGCCAGACAACATAATGTTTTAAATTTTATTTCGAGCCGGGGGACTCCTTTGGCCGCGCTCTCCTTTATGGGTATGAGTTGACGTCGTCTTTCCCTCCCCAGACCCTGTCCTTAGTTTTCTATGAGCGGGAGCAATTGGGTCGGATGATTATGATGATGATTTAGACAGTCAAGATGAATGATCCTTGTGATGGAATATAACTACTTCAAGTTGCATAAAGTGTAAAGAATACTAGCTTTGCCACAATCCACTTTGTATTGAACTCTGTGAATTGTCCTGTTGAACAAATAATTTATATTACATGAAGTCAAGACCTCATAGAGCTTGTTTAATCAAAAATTAAAGAAAAAGCAATGCCAATTCGGCACCTACCAGCAACTGAAGACGCATCACATAATATTCGTGAAATACATTTTGTTCAAAGAAGTACAAAGTCTTTATTTGCAAAAGCTTAAGGAAAACCAAGATTGTGCGATGTATCACCATTTAGAACCTTGAAATCTTTACTTCACCAAATCACTGACTTGTAGTCGAAATAAATAGATACGAGAACTTATTTCCAGCCAAAACAAATTGAAGCCAAATCTCAATGTCCTGAAGGCTTAAGGTGAGCACTATGGATAATTGAATTCTAATGGCGGAAGTGATAGAAACTTATCAACCACCACCAGTGGTAGAGAGTGGTAGAATGCAGAAGGGTAGTGGACCGTAGACAAAAAAGGCGATGAGAGGGTAATATTTTTGGTCTTGCATAGGTATCTGCGTTATAGCAAGGAAGATGCTTTTCAGGATTGTAACTTGACAGCAAAAACACCAAGCAATTACTGGAAACTCAATTGTCATTTGTCAAAACATTAACTTTGGGGTTAGCCATGGAGAAAAAGGTTTCAGCTCTAGAGAGTGGAAGGAAGGAAATGGTTTTCCTCTACAAACAATTTTCACTATTGTTGCCTGCTTTTAGATACATAGGACCATCTGATGATAAATCAATTTGCTTGGCACAGATTTAAATTGCAAATCGGTGTATATATAGGAAGGGGGCAAAGAAGGGGCATGAGTCCAACTCTTTTTTCTATTCTACAATGTTTGTTTATTTACTGGAGTTGGCTATCTTTACAGATAAAACTTGTTTTTGTTGATTCTCTGGTGTTCATTGATGAAAAAACTACTTTTACTGATAGTAATGAATTACTAATTTTTGCTGGTTACAACTGATATATGACTTAATGAAATTGATCTTTTCTGATGCAAATTGAATTTTATTGATTAAAAAGCATTTTATTGAATATTTAAATTTTTATAAAAGATGAATTGTACAGAGTTGCATATTCTATGGTTGATGCTCAGATTTTGGTATTTCGATAGATTTTTTTGTTTCCTGTCAATTTGTATCCATTAATCCTCTTTATAATGTTTAAATACCTTCAACAAAGCAATTAAGACATCTTAGAAGCCTCTTGATCATACAGTTCTTTTTTCTTCTTTCGCTTGTTAGACTAGTAAAAAACTTTGTTATTACCATGAAGCCACAACTGGTATGGCATTGAGCTTAAGATAACTTGCTATTGTGGAAACCCATCATAGGAGTCCTATAGTATGGACTCCCAGAATGGATCCTGTTATTCGTGTTGATGAGCTATCTTTTTGTCAGTATTAAAGAGAAGATAGTAATTTTGTTTTCATTTTTTTTTTAAATTACATATGATCTTCATTATTACAGGTGATAATTTCTGGTTATTTTATTTCGGAACATGGTCCCCACGTAATACAATTTAATTGTTTGGCATTTGGTGGTAACTTGACACACTTGCTGTTTGTGTTTAACTTAAAAGTTGAATTATATGTAATTCGACATACTATGTCAAAAAATTGTGTTTGATAATATTGAACTTTGTTCTTGAAGTTTTGTTAATGATAGTGCTGAATAACCAATATTCCGCCTGAGTTTTTTTCAGTTTTGGGGTTTTTTCATGATAAGACGGAGAAAGCATTTAGGAAGTGTTACGATTCTAATTTTCTGGTTGGTCAACGTATTAATTTTCAATTTTGGCTATCTGACCCAAAAATTTCGAATAGATTAGATTTCTGGTGAATATAAGGTGCTAAATTTTTTAATCTTCTACCTTGTGACTTGTGCGAATTGCTTCTGAGTAAGGGGACTCAACAATGTTACATTTGTGGTAAAAATGGAGTGCTTAGCGAAATAACTGAGATTGCTTTTGAAGTAGAGGAGAATTCCACTTTGAGCTTTACACTATTGGTTCTATTATTCTCAGAGTTAAATGTTATCATCACATTATGTAGATCTTTGTGATGTTGACTACTTCCATGTGAACTTTGAAGCCACTTTATTGATATGTTTCTTGATGTTGGCTTCTACAATGCTTTACCCTGTCGTAGTCGTGAGCAGTCATTTGATTAATCAAAATAGAAATCATCTTCTCAAGTTATTTTTGTCCTTTTGCATCATCTGATCCAACAATACTTATTTATTTGTGTTCCAGCAGATATATTTCATTGTTAGTGCGGATGAAAGAAATTTTGATTATTGTACTGATACGGAATTTGAATACTTCTGCAGAAAAGAAGCCTGAAAAGAAGCACAAAACTGATGTTTCCAAATCTAGCCGAAATTCAGTGAGTCTATCAAATGATACCTAAGAGTTCCTATGACTTGTTTTCCACAAACTAACAGAACGCTTCTTTCCCCCTCGCAGAAATCTGATATCAAAGAGATATCTAACGATGATTACTTTGCCAAGAACAATGAATTTGCAACATGGCTGAAGGAAGATAAAGGAAAATTCTTTTCGGATCTCTCCTCTGATTCTGCGCGGAAACTGTTCTCTGATTTTGTGGAAGTATGGAACTCTAAAAAGCTAGAACCCAAGTACTACGAGGGTATAGATACGGGGCCTCGGTCATCTCACAAGTGGAAAATCAAGAGTTAGTTGAGATTCGCAACATTATGCACCGTGTAGGTCAACATCTAGTCCTTTGAAGCCCATTTCTCGACGTGTGTTTTCTATCGTAGTAACTCGGAAGCAAATTATATGTTTTATTTGTAGGTGCAGGTAAGGGTGCTGGTGAGTGGTGAATAGATGGAACAAAGTTGATGGTAATTGTAACAAACCTCTCTAGACCTTTTCTTTTTGTAGTTTGAATTATAAACACTAGCATAGAAAAAAATTGATGTCCCTGCGATTGTAGAGTGATGTCGCCGATGCATCTCGCACGGTGTTACGACTTATTAAGGGGTTTTGCATAACTTATAGTGGTTGTTACTCCATAATTTTACGTATCTAGTTTTTCATTATGGTACACTCAAAATTTGTTATAAAATGGTCATTATATAACGGAACAATCTTAGTTTTATTCCATGGGTGCTAGAGATTGTAAGGTTTTTGTTAGATGATCTAGCCACTTAATCGAATTGTATTCTCTGTTGTCTGCTTAGTGTTGATCTTTGTTGAAAATATAATCAACGAAACATTCACTTTTTAATACAACTTATAATGTTTGGTTAATCAATTGTATTTCTTAAACTAAGAAAAAATGTAAAATATGGTAATATGTTGATGATGAGAGATTTGGTGGGTCTTTGTTGATGATGAGGGATGTTCAATAGATTAGGAGCAAAGGAATGTTCTCTTAAGGCTAGTGGTATGTCTTTAAAAATTCTTAGAGGAAGTATGGTGCTCATGAAGAGGAGTTAGAGCAAGTGGGTTGTGGGTGCCTACACCATAAAATTGATGATGATGTGAGAAGGTGAATTTGTTGATGATGAGAGATTTGGTCCAGAGGGATAATGTTGTGTCAAAAACCAAATCATTTGGTTATAGAGGTGAATTTTATTCACCTTATTGCTCACACCCTGGCATGCACTATGAAGGCTGATGAGGGTTGTGCAATTGGGCATGAGCATGTTTAGAACCTTGGTTGAAGCAAAAAGAGAGCTTCTTGAAGGATGCCTTAAATAAGGCAAAGAGATACAAGAAGAGGGTTTTAGTGGCTACCTTGTTCGAGGCAACAACATCCCAAACTGAGGCAACTGTGGGAACAAGAGGCAGTAAAATCATGAGGCATGCACCCTACAGTTTAAGTGCTATGTTTGCTTGTTCGTGCAGAATAAATTTCGCGATTATGTTATTGTAAAACTCTTGGACGTCACGTCTTATATTATTGCTAGGATTTATTCTAATATTTTAGAGGACTATATAAGGTCCCTAATATAAGGAAAAAGTGGGTTGGGAGCCTAGAGAGTTACTCTTGTGTTAGAGTGATTGATCCCTATTATAGATGGGATCTTTAAGCTTGAGAGTATGTTCTCAAGCATTAGTGAGGTTTATTTCACTATTGTATTGCTAAATCATTAATGAAATACAATCTAATTTTAGGAGGACTTGTCTAAGACACCATTAAAGTGAGGTTCTTTAACCTTTTATTTCAGTTTCGAGTCAGGTCAAAATTAAATCTTGTATCAACATTTGTCAATATCATCATCATCATACCTAGTGTATTTCGCTTATAGGGACCTATGAGCAGGGTTTGGGGAGGGAAGGAAGACGACAATCCATACCCATTGAGGAGGATGCGGTCAATGAGCAACATTTGTCTTTACTTCATTATAAATTTATTTTTAAAATTAGATCAAAGTGGAATTCAATTATACAAGATTGGATAAATGTCAGGTCTTTAACACTAAGGCAGCCCTAAATAGGTCAAATCTTTTATATGGCAACTAATAGCTACTTAACTAGAATTAACTCAGTTCTTTAGTCTCGACTTTACGTGGTAACTGTAAAAGATAAGAGGTCAATCAACTAAGAAGATTAATTTGATCTCATCAAGCTCTAATTAGTACTAAACTTGGGTCAATTAAGGGTATTGCACCGCTAAAAAAATAAAATTAATACGTTCTAGGGTAACATTCATTCAAGTTGAACGATTAATACATATCTAGGGCTGAAATAATAACTATAGGAGTATTTGGCTAACAATTGATAGCTGGTAGTTAAATACAGTAGTTGATTTGACTAACTGATTTTGTTAACTGGTTTGATCAGTTGATTATAAACTTGCTGCTATTAGTAGTTTATTAAAAAACAGCTTATTCATTGCAATGAGTTGCTTTAACTAGTTAATTTGCCAAACATTAGTGTTGAATAATTTGTTCACCCAACTCTCTATTTGTATCAAAATAAACTAAAATTGCCCAGTAACTATTTTGCAAAACACCCCTATAACAATAATACCGACATACACGTTTATTTTGCAACAAAAGTCCTACTAGCCCTCATTAGTGTGAGTGTGGCTATACTATAACTACATATTCATTTCAAAATTATCCATATAAATCTTTAGATAGGGATTCAAAAAATAATAAAAAATGTTTAAAATTATACCTAATAAATTTGGGCATCATTTTCCCTAATTGCACTAAAATATTATCTTTCTAATAATGAATTCCAAGCCTTCCAAAAATAGGAAAAAAATATCAAAAAAAAAAATAAAAATTACTATAGAATTACTATGACTTCCTCATATAGACACATAAGCTTAATCACCTCACATTGATTATTCTTCATATAGACATAAAAAAACTCCAAAATTAGACACCCTAATTGCTTAAATAGATCTTAAAATAATAATTGATCCTAAAAACCTAATTTCCACATCATCCCATTTATCACTATCATAATAATAAAAAAAAAACAAAAAAGAAATCAATAAAATGGCTTTGTATTTTAACAAAATTATTGCATTACTTCTATTAATCAATTTGGTTATTATAACAGTAATGCCAAACACAGCCTTAGGTGTTCTTGATAAAAAAGTATGCAACAAAAAATGTAATAAAGATTGTGTGGCAATGAAGAAATACAGTGTAAAAGATTGCAAAACAGCCTGTACACAAATATGCATTGATTTAAGTAAACCTGATCCATTTAGGGATGGAAAATCTATTGTTGGAGGTTTTTCTGGTCTTATTGGTGGATTCTTTGGATATAATTTCAGATCACATCCATAGATAATAATATTGGTTTTATTGGACTACTTTTTAATAAATTATGAGTTATGCATGAATAAAACACAATTTTGTGATAGACGATTTGACTATCAGACATTTTTTATATATGAATTGAATTGTTGAATTAGGACAATTATAAATATATGGGCTCTTTGCTTTCAGGTCGTCTCAGCAAAAGACGATATGTAATAAGAGTAGCTCTGAATAAAATACTTGATTTTGTTTGTTTGTTTTAGGGTTTGGGTTGTATTGCATGATTCATTACAATGTCATATTTTGTATTGGGAATATTGTACTAGATTTTTGATCAATAATAAGATCAATTTTTTAAAGAACAATGTGCGATACAGTCTAATGTTTATTTTTTACAAATTACAACTACCAAAGTATCAAAATTTACATTGTTCAGGTCAAATTACAGAATTTTTGATCATTTAACCTAAAATTCTGACAACAAAAATGGTTAGAACTATGTGATTTGGCCTTAACAATGTAGATTTTGATACTTTGGTTGATGTAATTCGTAAAAGATAAATATTGAGATTTAATTTGCTAAAATCTTATACTTAGACTGTAATTCGCAATTATGCTTTTTAAAATTGATGCATATGTAATTCTTTCTTATGTAATTCAATACTTTTACTTAGTTATAACTTTACTCCATATGTGAATTTTGAGTTGATTTAGTGATTATTGTCTTCTCTTGTGTTAGCAGTTTAATTCTTACCATTTATAAGAAGGATTAATTCTATCTCTATCTTATTTATACATATTTTATATTCTGCTCCTTAATTAAATTATTATGCTTTTAGTATATAGTACACCCTTTGCTTCAAACTTTTGCTACAAGTACAACTTTTGAGTAGCTTAAGACAAGGGAGAAAAATACATGTTTTATGGGGAATTGAGAGAAAGTGTGTAAAGGAAATCAATAAAAAATTAAGTTAAATATGTGAATGAAAATTAAAAAGAGTTTACGTGATGACTAAAAAAGAAAATATAGCAAAAATCATAAGACAAAGTAAAAATAAAAATATAGCAAAACACGTGAAGGAGTATGAAATGTCACAACAATACAACATTATATGCCCTAAATTAAATTTTTGTAGTTTAACTCGAAAAAAATACGGTGAGATAATTGAGTAGTCAAACCATTTAATGGAAAAATTTGCTCTTAAACATCTAATGGAAAAAGAAGAAAAATGAGACAAAAACAAATATTACGGGTGTTTGGCAAAAGAGCTTGTTGGACAATTTTTACTTATTTAACACATAGATAATTGGGTGGTCAAATCATTTAATTTTAGTGTTTTTTAAATTAGCTAGTTGAAATAACTTATTATATGAATACGCTAATTTTGAACAAACTGTTCTTAGCAGCGTGTTCAAAATTAGCTAGTCAAACGACCTCATAAAATCAGCTGTCAAATTAGTTACTCCAATCAGCTCAGCTATCAGTTATTTGCTAAACATCACATTGTGATGTTCTAAGAGAAATGTGTTGATAAGATAAAAAAAAAAGTTAAATGTATGAATAAAAATCCAAAGGAAAAATTACCTACAATAATGAGTCTTTGCCCTCAATATTTCAATTCTCAAATATATTTCCCACTTTGCATCCATAGGAAACTTATTCCCCATAATACCATCTATGTAGGACGGTACACATAATATAATTTTTTTTATTATTTTTTTGATCAAATCGCTTTTAAATGATGGTTTGGTATTATTTCTTTTAATAAACCGTTATATGAGATGGCGGTTTAAATGATGGTTTGCTTAATTTAAAATCCGTGAAATACTGAAATGATATGGGCCAAATAATTTATTTAAGAAAAAGGCATCACAGTATTATTAACAGCGTGTGAGTGCAGTGGGTAAAGAGAATGCAGGAATTGCTTTCTCATGTTTGTTGGTCGCGGGTTCTAACCTGATCGATAGCAAAGTATTTTTTTTTAATTTTTAATTCCACCTGTTTACAATCAAATATCAGATAACGGTTTTCTCTTATATATAAATCGTTATTTGAGATAGCGGTTTGCTAACGTACAACATTAAATAAAAAAATATAATCCTACGTGGACGGTTGGAAGGGAAATATATTTCTTTGTTACGTAAAGGAATAATTTGCCTAAGTAGTGTTGGAAAATAAAAAAATTTTCAATTTGGGGTTCACCAAAATTTATTCCCAAACTAGTGTTCATTAAAAGAAAAATTAATTAACTTTATTTGATTGTGGTTTGGAAGGGTCCAAACCTATTAAATCTCTCCCAAGCAAAACTAGACCAAAATTAAATTAATTTCAATTCCAACAGCAAACCTATTTATTTTCTCAAATCCCTAAACTAAATATTAGTAAGATTGACGACGGAAACTTGAAGAGATTGATGACAACCACCATCCACGCCAACCGCCGTCTTTCCACCACAACCGCCACCTATACGGCTATACCAATCACTGTAGTCTAAATCCACTGTTTTAATTGAGAGTTTTTTTCCAATGTGCAATTGAGGTAATTTTTAGATTTTCATCTCTATTTTTGATTGATTTTCATCACAAGGATGATGCTAACAACATAGCACAAGGGTATGCTATCTTCGACAAACATCTTTATTGATTTTGACTTTTGAACTTGATTGAGATTTTTGGTTGTATATAGAAGTATTTTTAAAGATATTTTACTCTTTCTGTAAGACTTGTGGGATTTTTTTTAATTTGTTTACGCATATACTTACTTGACAAAACAACTTATCCTCCTATAGGTTTGGAATTACCAAACAAAAAAAATGTAGCTTAGTAAACTATTTTATTATATGAACATCATTTTAGGAATTATGTTTTGAAGAACACCAAAGTTGAATTTTTTTTATTTTTCAACCTCAATTAGGCAAATCACTTTACGTAAAGTGAGAATTATTTTATAAAACGCAATATTGTGGGAATAGGCTCCAGAATAATCCAGACTTTTTTCGATTTTTCTACAAAAATCAAAACTATAAATTAACTATGAATAATCTGATGTATTGTGTAATTTAACTCGTAATGTTGTTAGTCTGAATTTAGCCAAAAAAAAAATACCTTAAGAATAATCCAGACTTTCGTCCGGCTCCTTCCAATTTGTCTGAATTTAGCCAAAAAAAAAAACATTCAAAAATCAAAACAATACCTTAAGACAGATTAGCGTCAGCAGTAACGACCACTAACATATATAAAGGTAAATTCAAAACACTCCAAAATTAATTTTTGATAATAAAGACAGAAGGTCAAATATTAATCAAATTTGCAATAAATTTTGAAGATATCCAGGGACTTTAATAATAAATTATAGACCTAAACAAATCTAAATTTTATAGATATTTTTCTCTTGCTTCCTTCCAATCAATCTGGGTTCAGCTATTCAAAAGATTTCAAAAATAAAAAAAATACCTAAGACAATAGCCACAGGTTAAATGACATAATACATGAGATTATTTATGGTTAATTGATAGTTGAAATTATTGTAGAAAAATCGAAGAAAGATTAGATTATTCTGAGTAATTTTTTCAAATTAAAAAGAAAATATAATTTTTTCAAATTAAAAAGAAAATATATTTTATAGCAAAAAAAAAAAAGAAAAAGCAAATTTGATGGGATGAAGATATGCTATAAAATTCGCACAAATCTCTATGTACTAATTCAATAATTTTAGAAATCTTTTGAGTAATCTTATTTGGTCTATAAAATAAATCTTATTTTATACATGTTGTATATTATCATTATTATTATTATTATTTCGAAAATTGAAAAAATATTATAAAGATAATACTTCTGAATATTAGGAGCCTAAAACCGCCGACATAGAAATCCCACGGGGAGAAAAAGCCATAGGAAGATATATTATTATTATTATTGTTATTATTATTATTATTATTATTATATAATCACCATAAAGCACAATAAACATCAACAATTAACCATCAGAATTAGTATGACAATTAACAACACAATAAACATACCATTTAACTAGATGTTACACAACCTTTCAATGCTCTTCAAGTGACAAAAATGAGCAAAAAGGAATCTGAGGTACAGTGCTCAAACGAGCCAACTCATTGCTCGAATGAGCACTGACTTCAAAAGGCTTCTGATCTCCCCTGCACTAGCTGCTTGAATGAGCGCGCACTCGAGCAGTCCCACTAATTGCTGAAACATTGTTGCTTTGAACAAGCAACACTCATGCCATGTCTTGACTCGTTCAAGGCAAGGTTCTCACCTCTAGTGAAGCTTCATTTGCCCCATATCATGCACTTCATCAATCGTTTCAAACTAAGTTAACGTTATTATTATGAATATTTGTACTTGCTTTAATAATAATAATAATAATAATAATAATAATAATAATAATAATAATAATTATTATTATTATTATTATTATTATTATTATTATTATTATTATTATTATTATTATTATTATTATTATTATTATGATTTAATGTAACCATAATAAGTTATTACTCCAACCAAGA
Source organism: Amaranthus tricolor (assembly GCF_026212465.1). NCBI lineage: Eukaryota > Viridiplantae > Streptophyta > Magnoliopsida > Caryophyllales > Amaranthaceae > Amaranthus > Amaranthus tricolor. Next base: position 9,705,189 of record NC_080062.1, on the reverse strand, counting down.
AATAATGTATAGCAAATTTTATCGCGCACTTTTATTACTAGAAGAAACTTAATCTAAAAACCTTACTTGAAAAAGTATTAATTGTTCTCCATCAATCGATCTGATGATGATTTTTGTATTTTAGGGGTTTTCGATGCATTATTTTCAGTTGCTCAATGATCATCAAGTGAGAGCAACTTTTTTTGCCACTAAAAAAAAGGAACAAAAATTTGGGGTTTGGATTGTTTTCCTTAACTTCAAGCGCAAACATGTTCGTTTTTTTGCTCAATGATTTCACACTAAAAATGACAACAATCTGAGAGTTTTGTAAAAACAATCACCTTTTTCATTAATGTAAGCATGAGTGCAAATGTTTCATTTTAAACAACATCAAAATTTTAATACTTGTTTAGATCTGAAGCATCCCATTTTCAAGAACTCAAAAATTGTCCAAAAAATGCATGATTGTTAAGCTTCACATGGTAAGTGGTTGGTGTTCGTTCTTGTTGTTCAAGCTGTTGTGTTGGGTTTGTGCTTCCTGTTTTGTGCTTTCCAAAATTATATTGACTGAGGTTGTTGTTCATGTTTGTGCTTCCTGTTCTATTCTTCCCAAAATTATGTTGACTGAGGTTGTTGTTGATGTTTGTGCAACCTGTTCTGTTCTTCCCAAAATAGGTCTTCGTTTTATTTGTTGGATGTTCTGTTTATTGTTGTTGCTCCCAAAATCATTCTTAACTACTAGTGTACTTGCTGTTGTGCCTCAATCTTGTTGTTGGTTATGTTGTTCAGTGTTTTGGCTTGCTGTGATGGTGATGTTGTCTTGCTGGTTGTTCTATTGTTCATTTTTTTGGCTTGCTGTGATGGTGATGTTTTCTTGCTGGTGGTTCTATTGTTCATTGTTTTGGCTTGCTGTGATGGTGATGTTGTCTTGCTGGTAACCTATCATGTCCACCAATTGATTCATTGTCTCTGAACTGATTCTTGTGAATAAATATTGAAGAGATTCAACCACTAATTTTTTGTCCACACTTAGATAGTCAGGCAATGTTCCCTCCCTAGCAGCTTTGGTTTTGTACATATGTGGGATATGATAGTCAATACCTCTTGCCTTTTCATGGTCTCAATCATGCATGCTTGTAGTGTTATGAAAACAAATCTTAAACATTGTGGACTTAAATTGTCAAATGCATTATTCACAGCACTTAGTAATTGTGGTACATTGTAGGTTGCTTTTTGATATTGCAAAGCCTGAATTGACCTAAAAAAACCTAGGTCTAGTACATTCATGTCAGGAGAATTTGGTGGTTGTTGTACAAGTTGTATAAAAAAATCATCTTTCAGTGCCTCCTCCATAAACTCATTGTCATTGTGTGCTATGTGCGGCTTTGCATTATCCTGTTGAATAAAAACGTGCTTTGACATTCCGTGTGGCCACCTAGCTCTTATGGTGGGTAGGACATTAGTGATGATTGA